>NW_024879400.1:173486-293327 GCF_018340385.1 Cyprinus carpio | reverse complement strand
TGAGGTGTTAACAGAGGTTAAAAATTTGTTCCTGCCCCTCGAGAGTAGGATTTCCAAAAGGACTTGAGGCCACGGACAGATAAAATAAGAATATAATAACATATATACATGTAACCAGTAATGTAGCGAAATAAATATCACAAGTGGTACTATGTCAGGGGTTTTTTTTTAGTGGAATACGCCTACCCGTTCCTCAGAAAAAGAAAATGTAAAATTATTTTTAAAATGTATAGCAGCTTTATACTTTGGACACATAAAAGCCAGAAGTGCGAACTGTCACTTTAATCAAACTGGTCACTATCCTGTCTAATAACAACAAGTGGATCAGACAAAGTTCAGTTAGAGGTCTAGACGGCTTTGTGAGACATCACAATACCAGAATGCATCACGAGAGGGCAGCAAAAAAACACTTTGTGCTTTTGTTATTTTATGACAACTTTCTGAGAAATAGAGTGCACTCAGAGCATTTCTGTTGCAACTTGACAAGTTGATCATGCAACCTTGTATTAAATACATAACTGTCAGCAGAGACACGTAGTTAACCAATAGCCCGGCTTTTAACACTGAGGTCAGTGGTAACAGCTGTCAGTTCTTTCCCCATGAGTGCATACAGGTGTCGTTCAGACCTAACCTGAAGCTTGCCTGGGTTTAAAGTCAAAAAAGCTTCTACACAAAGTTTTGCCCATGAGAATATATTGCTCAAACACAATGCATGCGGAAGACTAGAACGAGACTATACACTTTATGTGTGACACTGCGGGGGGGGAAGGGCCAATGAACGATTCGAGATTAATCCTTTGACAGTGCAATCCCGTAATGTAGAAACAAACACAACTAACAAAACAAAACCAATTATGCCGTTCAAGAATTCGTTTCAATGTCAAGCAGTGCTAGTTAAGCCCTCCTTGTTTAGGTTACATAAAGTCAATACGCCACTAATGTAAATGTTTGACACACTTCTTTTGTACAGTTTTTAGGCGTTAGAGCAACGGGCTGATGTGGGGTATGTTGGACATCGTATTACGGACATTGAACAACCTGGTCTAGCTCCAAGCACAAACAGAGTCGAAGAAGAGGGCAGCATGCAAGCACCTCCTCTTAACTCCAATCCACATGCTGGCGTGAGAAACGCTTTTGGAGAAGTGGGGGCCGTCACACTTACTGTTTTTCCTTGGGTACTCTGGCCACAAACCCTTGTGAGCGCGGATCTGTGGGGTGAGCTGAGGCATGGGTGGAGGATGTGGGGGGGCCATAGACCACTGAACACAAGTCACAGCGCAGATGACACGAGAGGAAAGAGAGAGGCAGGTAAGATAGAGAAAGACAAAAACATCAGTCCCACCATGATCAAGCACGACAGAGGAATCTTTACATAGATGATAGACCAGGGATCTCCAACCCTGCTGCCGCGGAGCTACGAATCGCTTCAGACTTCAGTTCCAACCCTGCGCCAACACACCTGTCTGTAATGATCAAGTAGCCCTGCGAACCCTTGATTAGCTTCTTCAGGTGTGTTGTTGACTGGGGCTGGAGCTGACCATCTGCAGGACAGTAAGCTCTCCAGGAGCAGGGTTGGAGACTCCCTGGAATCGACAGACCGTTTCTTTTCCCCCACGCAGTTCGATTTGTTTGTAATGGACTTGGAAAGGATTTTTAAAATCATTGTTTATCGAGATAATCTATTTATAATCAGAACGAGTAATTTCTAGTGCCTGGTTGAAGCATCGCGATACTATCCATAGATGTTTTTTTTATATTTGAATTGATTGTTCACACTTCTTTTATAAGTGTCTCATCTGGTTTAATGTTAATTTGCTTTAGGGTAAGGGGGTTTAAAGGATTTTGTTGTGTTTTTTTGTATTTTTGTATTGTTTTTTTTTTTTAAATATGTTTATATAGTTTTTACTTACTTTTTTTTTTGCAGTTGTATTTTCGTTATTTTATTTCACCAAGGTTACACTTCATGATAGTAAAATGCTGGCTTGGAAACTTGCTGAATCATTTTTTTTTTTTTTGTTTTTTGTTTGTTTGTTTTGTTTTTTTCATATTTTTATTCATTTCAGGTAAACATTTTTTTTTATTTAAGTAACTTTTTTTTTCCCTCTCCTAGTTAAAATTAAGAAACCCCGGCTGTAAAATTGTAGTTTAAGCATATACTTTCAATTTGCATAACTAATACTCCCATCAATATTATTATTTCCATGTTTTCAAGCCTGCTGGAAGTTCCAAAAAAAAAAAAACCCAAAAAAAAATAATAATAATAATAATAATTTTGTATTGTGATATACTTTAAAATGTAATTTATTTCTGTGACGGAAAAGCTGAATTTTCAGCATCATTCTAATATGCTGGTTTGTTGCTTAAAAAACATTTCTTAATATTTTTTTGTAGAAATTGTGATGCTTTTTTTTTCAATATACTCAAATAGCGTTGTTTCAGTAAAATTCTCTGGTTCACGTCTGATGATGATAGGACGCTCATTCACTCTAATGCTTCTGGGCATCAGACAGTGAGATTTAAAACCTCAGCTTTAAGCGCAGATGACAATAAATCTCCATTCATAGAGGTGGCCACCGGCCCGGTGCTCCTCAATCCTCTAAACCTGAGGCTTTTCGGTCTTCATGACCTCAGTGGTGTACGCGGCGGCCGCATCACTGTGGGAACGACAGGCTGTTCCCTTCATCGCAGACAGATGCGCCCAAACAACACCCTACGGTATTAGATGCTTAGATATGGCTTTTTCACAGCGAGGCGATTTAAGTAATGAAATGTTGCGATGGAACTTCAGATGTTATAAAAATGGCTGTGTGTTGTCCGTGTCTGTATATGCGTTCGTCGTTCTCCGTCCTTACCTTGCGTTTGTGCCCCTTAACGAACGTGCGGCTGCCTGCAGGGAGAAAACTGGGAGGAGACTACGGCTCTCGCGGTATGTGCCCTTGTCAGAAACCATGGAGACGGAGGAAGTGGGTGGAGCTGTGTCGAGAATCTGCCGAGATTACTCGTGCCGAACTGTGACATGGGGAGGGGCACCGAGACCTTGCCCAGCAGCCACAGCTGTTCGTACCCATATAAGAAGACCAGAAGAGGACACTGATTGACTGGACAGACAGCAAGGAAAGCTTTCCCAAGATGTATGAGTTTTACTAAGAGACAAACGAAGATCGAATCAAACAAAACATGTTCAGGAGCACGATTTCCAGGTCATATTTCAATAATGTAAAAAAAAAAATAAAAAAAAAGGAAAAATTCGTTTAAAAATATTTTATTTAGATATAGTATATATATTGATTTGATGTTATGGCTTAAATATGTGATAAATACAGAAACATAAATGAAATGTATCAAATTAATTGAAAAATGTAACTGGGTCTGTATGTTGTCCCTCCTTTAGACGTTTTTTGCTCTCATTTTTGTGCAATTCTGTCACTTCATTCCCTCGAAATTTTTTCCTTGTTTTTTTACTCGCCATAGTCTCTAGTTAACCAGTAGTTGAATATAAATATGACCTGGACATGTTGTTCACAGGCATGTCACTAGAGTATTAACCATGTGGGTGAGAAACCCACGCCTCAGAGAAAAACAACATCGACCTGCAATTACGAAACCCCACAAAGGTGAAAAAGTACTACGCTTTCAGTCCCCTGCTTATGTTTTACACGCCAGGGCAGATGGGATTTTTCCTCTACAGGAGGTTTCCTGTTGACAGTGGCAGATAACTGGGAAGGCCTCTAGAGTAGACACGCTCTCCCTGATAGTGATGGCCGCGGAAACCAACAAACAACAAAACACAGTGGACAAACATCACTGTGGCATCACCACAAACAACCACAAACATCGTCCAGCTGTGTCCTGGTAGAGGCCAGTGACAAACCTGCTGGCTCTAATAAGAACAGATTATGGGCCGAGATGGTTGATTAATCCTGTACATCATAACAATCAATCCACTGGTTACAATACATGTGGAATGATAAAGTAAAGCAGAAGGAAAACAGTTGGTGCTCCTTTCAAAAGTAACCTGTAGTGAGGAAGTCTCTGACTCACCAACATCAAAGCTAGATTTTGAAAGGTGGTTGGCTAAGGTGTTGCTCGTATATGCAGTTTTCCTAAAAATATTCTGAGTGGTTGCTAAAAAAAAATTAAGAAATGCCTGAAGTGATTCAAGTGACAGTTTTCCTTTGGTCATTGTCATTATAGTTTATGGGGTGGACATCTTTATTCTTAAGAAATTGAGAGTGATTAATTTTCTTCGTTATAGCTTTTCTCCTTTAGAGTGAACACGTCTTAACTCTACAGGATTTTTGCTGCAATCAGACACCACTAATAATCCGCCCATACTCTCTTCATGAATAATGGGAAAAACTTTCAGGCAGTTCAGAGACTTTTCTTCACAAGGCATTGATTCTAAACTGAGCACCACCACCACCACACCACCAACCATCCCCAGATCTGAACAATTCTGTGACCCAAGCGAAACCCACAGGCCACAGACACGTGGACGGTATCGGGACGGGAAAGCGCTGGGTGTTGTCCGGATGGATTTGCACAGGTGTCGCCGAGATTGGGGGAGGGGCTCACCTAATACAGCCGCAAGCTGGCATTAGTGGGTCCCTGCCAGGGAGGGGGGGTGGATGAGGGAGGGCGCTGGGGGAGGAGCTCCAGGGGAGCGGCCCATGAGGGTGTGACCTGTGGGTCAGAACCGGTTATAAGAGAAAACACACATCTTGAGGACGATATCATACATTTAATCCTCTACACACAGACCATGTAAGCCTTGTTCCAAACCACAGTGAGGTTTCCTTTGAATGTCTAAGGCTGCATCCAAACCATTCTGATACCTGATAGGCTAACTGGAACCTGGAAACATTCTACATGGGAAACATTGAGTCAAGTACATGGGAGACTTGACTGACAATTGACTGATATGTTCTGTGTGTGGTGTAGAGATATCTAATATAACAGAATTTTGCCCCCTTCCCTGTTTTTTTGTTTTTTTTTTTTTTTTGCATATTTTTCACCACTTGAGATAACGATCATCAACCAAACTTTTAATATTACACAAAGATACCTGAGTAAATACAAAAATGCAGATTTTGCCCACTCTTTTGCAAATTGTTTTAATTCGGCCACATTGGAGGGTTTTCAAGATGAAAGAACTTTTAGGTCATGCACAGCTCTCAATCGCTTTACAGGAAGTCGGACTTTGACTTGGCCCTCCAAAACCTTAATTTGTTTTTTCTTGACCACCAAAGCCTGGAACTTGCTGGGTTTTTGGGATCATTGTCCCGCTGCAATAACCCAGTGCGCTTGAAGCTTCAGGTCACAAACTGACGGTTGGACATTCTCCCGTCAGGATTTTCTGATAGCGATTGCAGAATTCATTGCCTTGTCCACTCAATTTATGGCAAAGAGCAGCCGCGCATACCATCACACTTCCAGCACCATGTTTGACTGATTGTATGATGTTCTTTTTATTGAAAGTGCTGTGTTGGTTTTTTTTACGCCAGATTTAATGGGACACACACCTTCCAAAAAGTTTAACACCTTTTATGGCTATCAGTCCACAGAATATTTAGCTCAAAATCTTGGGGATTATCAAGATATTTTTAAGGTAAATGTGAGACAAGCCTTGTGTGTGCTTTAAGGGCAGCAATGGCTTTTGTCTTGGAACTCTCCCCATGGATGCTGTTTTTTGCCCAGTCTCTTGTCGTTATTGACTGAATCATGAACACTGAGCTTAATTGAGGCAAGTGAAGGGCTGCAGTCTTTTAGATTTGTTGTTTCTGGGTTCTTCTATGACCTCCTGGCTGAGTCGTCCATTGTGCGCTTTGGAGTAATTTTGGTCATGCCGGCACAGTTCCTGGGAAGGTTCACCCACTGTTCAAGGGTTTTCTCTCCATTTGTGTATAATGGCTCTGAACCGTGGTTTCACTGGATTCCCAAAGCCTTAGAAATGGCTTTATAACCCTTTCCAGACTGATTATATGTCAACTATTTTGTGTTTCTCGACTGTACTTAGTTTCTTTAGTTCGTATTGCATGATGTGTTGCTCTTCAAGCATGCGTCACTTCGTCAGACAGGTTCTATTTAACTGATTTCATGATTCGACAGGTCCTGGCAGTAATCAGACCTGGGTGTGGCTAGTGAATTAACTCACCTTTCTAAAATAATGTGGTTAATCAGTTTCTTTCATGATTTAACAGGAGGGGGCAATAAAATTTTTGCATGTAGGGCCAGGTAGGTTTTCGACAGCTTTTTTTTCCCTTAATAAATGAAATCATAATTTAAAAATTGCATTTTATATTTACTTGCAATATCTTTGGTAATATTAAAATTCGTTTAATGATCTAAATCTTTTAAGTGTGACAAATATGCAAAAAAAAAACACCCTGTAAGGGGGCAAAAACCTTTTCATGGCACTGTATATTAGGGCTGTCATCGATTAAAATGTTTAATCTAATTAAATTACATGATTGTGTTTGATTCATTTTAATTAATCGCAAAAAAATTTAACTGAAAATACCCACAAAGGATTATGCAAAGCTATTTTTGTGTTAATGAAAAAGTATCAAGTAGATATTACAAATTGTAGCTTAAATAAAAAATTTTCTATGGATTCAACGATAAAATGTATTACAAATACAACAGCCTACAATTGCCTAACAAACTATGGAACATAAAAAGAAGATAATTTGAGAAACATCTCAGCATTTTTTGTTCATACAATAAAAGGTCATTGGTAACCAAAACAAAGCTTTTTACCACCAGTCTTCAAATAACCTCTTTTATTAATGTCATACATACTGATCATATAGAATCCAAATATATAATATATATATATATATATCATATATGAAACCCAGAGATACATTACCCACACACTATATAGATATATATAAAATAACATTAACCCAGTCTCAACATGCTCAGTTGGGCAAAAAGCCACCAACGGGTCCAACATGCCGGCAAAAACTGAGCTGACAGACACTTAACGACGGCCCGCCATCTGACCCTTGACTTGGTGTGTACATGAAACAAGTTTCAGCATATCTCTAGACTTCTGAGATACCCTTGCAGTGTAAGTGCAATGAAGATGCCTTTAAATGTAGCCTAGGTAGGTAGCTCACTAGGTTTTTGGATGTCAAAAATGGTCCTTCATCAGAGCCAGGGGAGAGGAAAAAAATAACCCTAGAGAAAAATCTAGGTTTTATTATACAAATACACAAACAGACATAAAGGGGTATAAGGACAGAGACACTGCATTCAAAGGACCTGTATACATTAATAAACATTAATCCAGGAAAGGAAATCAGAGGTGCTGATGCAGTGTTGCTATGGTGACTGACTTAAGGGGGGGGGGGGGGGTCCTGTTCCTCTTAGCTTCAGCAGGAATCTCATAGAAGAAAAGAACAGTGACCTCTTCTTATTAAACTTCGCTCTTTTTTCTGTTTTCTGCAGGCAAACCACCCGTTTAGGATTTCCCACTGTCCTCTCTATTTCTACCTGTCCTTGTGCAGTGTAGTGGCCTTACTTTAACAAACCTTTAGCTGGAAAAATCAGCCGTGAAAGCTGTAGGCATACATTGAACAGCTATCCTGCTTCCATTTCTCACTCTGAGAGCAGATATACTGCGGTGTTAAATACCCACATGTGGAGAGAAACGTCTAATTCTCAGTTGGCCCTAACCTGTAGGACACTGGTGCTTCAGACTAGTGTGTTTTTTGTAGAAGCTGTATATGTGGGCTGCGGCTCACCTGGACTGAGTTGGGAATGGAGGGAGTTGGTACGGCGATGGGAACAGCGATGCTGCTGCCACCACTGTTTCTCTCGACTGCTGCTGCTGCCTCCGCGCTGCTGCCCACTACAGAGAAAAAACAGGAAGTTCTCAGCATACTATAGTACATATCATACTATTTCTGAAGTATGCAGATTTTCCACACATGGAAAACCCAGCTGACCTTCTACGTTTACCAAAAGAGAGAATACAGTATCCCACAATGAAATTTTGCCTTCCAAGGTGAAGGCGATATATAACAGTGATCTTTTTCTTAGCTCATCTGACGGCACTGCCAGAAGACAGCTCATTACTACACAAAATAAAAGTGCAAAATATACATGTATATAACAAAAGATAACATTTATTTTATTTAAAGCTCCAGGTTTGCTGTACTTTGTTTGGAAGGCCTGCACAATTTGGCCCAACCAAAACTGAGATAGTAACTATTAAAAACGAAATATATATATTATATAATAATAACTTTTGTTGTATTAAATGTTTTTGCCATACTAGCTTATTGCTGCTATTGCATGGCAAACACAGATTTAACATTCAACAATATATAATGCAAATATTTTAGGAAATTCAACTTAGAGAAAAAACTTTTGTATATACAAAACTCAAAATAATTTTTTGATGTACTTCTAAAAAAATTTTTTAATAGGTCTGTCTTACAAAATAATTGTACAAAATGTGCCCTGATAAAACATAATAATAATAATAATAATAATAGCAATAATTGTATAAGAATTGTGCTGTAAAATAAAATTATTATTGTTAACATGATTATTATTTCTAAGAAATTTACATCACTATTGTCATGTTTCACTGTATAAGAACAATAATAGTAAAATAACATCAGGTGTATTAGCACTCGTCATTACAAGGAATATGATTGCTGCGAATGTTGCTTTCCAAAATGCATGTTAGAAGCGATCCAACTCAGAGCTGATGCAGCTCATGCGAGCAGCATTTACTGCGAACCGAGCTGCTATGAAACCACTGAAACACTGAATTTATGAGCTGTCCAGTGGTGTAAACAAACACAGCACTGTGCTTCACTCTGAAAATATTCCTTTTAATAAACCACAGCCTTTGTTTTTTGATAATTGCACTAAGCCATATTGCGATTTTGGTTTTATTTCGATTAACAGTGCAGTGCTACAAATGTCCAATATTGATTGATGCCACAATGAGATCATGATAAAGCATACTACTCTCTGAACACAAGTAGTTGTGTACACAGTATGTATATCGTTTACTACCAAACAGCAAGCAGTACATATTATTTAAGTGTGGTAGTCCAGTATGTATTAAGCCTATTTTTCCATTCTGAATATCACAGGCTTACATGGTAAAGTGACCTAGATATACACTTGCCTTTGAGACACATAGTACTACTATAGTCCATACTTGGTTATGCGTTTGTTCACCAAGATCAATTCCATGGATTATTGTTTTGCAACACTATGGCGCTTTGAGCATCATTGCATCATGAATACACCCCCACATGGGCACAGCTTTAGAAATCAACCCTGATCCTCTGTGTCTGCTATTTTTGTCCATGTAGCTCCACAGAAACCAGAGCAGCAGGGAGTCCCACGCTGCACTGCAACAGATCTCATTATTGCAGCACCGAGTCTTTCTTGTTTCAATTGCTTGAATTCTGGGATCGCAAGAATGATCCGATTTTAACTAGAGATGGTGCAAAACTACATCAAAAACTACATGTGGGTTGCAAGAAAGACCTGAAGAAACTTTCTTTCTTTTTTTTTCTTTTTTAAAAAAACACGTATTTTTAATTTATATTGTGTATATGTATGTATGTATGTATGTATTGTGTGTGTATATATATATAATAACATTTGTTTGCAAACACAGCAGCCAATCAAGAGGAGTTCGAATCCACTCAAACCGCTCAAAAGTTTTCTTGCACAGTGCTGAAAATTTCGTGCTTACGAATCCTCTCATTATAACATATGAAGTGTAGACATTATTAGTGGTTGACCGATATTGTTTTTTTGACAGCTGATGGCCGAGGATAAAGCATATATAATTTTATTTTATTTTTTTTTAATATTTAAGAAATTTGAAATCATTTGAAAATGGATTTAAAAAAATATGTCTAAAATAACAGTGCGTATACTTTAAATGATGATGTATTTCTCACAAATAAAACAATATTAAACGAAATATATAATTAAAAGGAAGTAAACACTGTAAACCAACAGGGCACTCAGTAGTCTGGAAGTTTGTGTGCATAGGAATCACATTTTTTCAAATAAAGCCAAGGTAACACTCATTTTACATACAGCACACAGTGAAAATTACATGAATATGACAGTGGGCAAAAGCATGAAGCACAGCATGTTTTGAAATCACGTGTTTAAAGTTTGTCAATCGCACGTCTCAATGAAGCTGAACTCTCCTCCTGTCCGTATTCAATTCGCACGGACTGACCATCATTGCAGAGTCAACCCACGGATCATGCAGGATACAAATGCACATTTCATAAGATCTATCTCACAGCTGGATTCGACTAAGTTTGCAAGGTTTTTGAATTATAGGGGTTACTTCCATTATTCATTCAAAAGATTTGTTTAAATTATATATACATGTGTATTTGCTGAATGCGGACGTCAAACGAGAAGTATTATATAATGTTTTTCCTTTCTATTACTAACAATCATAAAAGCAATCGTTTATAATCCTTTTTTTGTAATACAGTTTAATTCCTTTGTTTAACAGTTCTATCTGATTATTAGACAGACTTCTATCCGTGGACAGAACTGTTAACGATGACAGTGAACTAAAGGGAGAAAGTGAGCACTGTGTGTTAGGGCGCTGCCGCTCTCAGCCTCGTCAAAATAAAAGTCCCACCACGAATGCATCGGCCAAACAGAAAAAAACTTATTAGCCGATGCCGGTAATTGAAAAAATGCCAAATATCGGCTTTGGCGATATATCGGTTGACCACTAGACATTATCAAAGATTTATTGTGCCTATATACATTTATTACTTATATAATTTATTAATGATGCACTGAGAATCCATGGCTAAAATGTTGGACACACTACTAGGCCAAAAGCCAGAACCAAAGATGTTATTTAAAATAGAGTCATTTAAATGGGCAATACATTTGTCCTAATGGTTATAGATGTATGCGAGCAGTCACAAATTTTTAAGTGCATCCAAAATCAGGATATTCATTTCCTCATATAGTCATACAGTCTGTTCCGTTTAGTTTATGAGCTTTATGAGAAACCAATGCTCCAAAGCATGACCAATATTGAGTGTAGAGGCTGATGTGGATGAAAAATCTACACAAATGCACAATATGCACAAATTACATTATCTATTGTAATCACTACACAACATCAACTAACGCAGATCACTAGGTCCATCCTATAAATGTAACCCGTAGATAACAAAAAGGTTTAATTTGACACCGGGTCTTAACACCATAATGCATCATGCACCCAAAAATCTGCAAGTTGGTTCAGATTAAGACAACCAAAAAAGAGCTGATAAGCAGCAGCGAACACTTCTGGAAAGCAGATAATGGCTGGCTCGGTGGAGACACTGGCATCATACTTCTATCTAATTACACATAAGAAGCTCATATAAATCTCTCATACTCCTATAAAACATACGCCTCATAAATAATACCGTCTACACATCTAATAACCAAAAAACAAGCTTTTATAAGAATGTTTTTTATAGATGAACGCAACAAAACTATATATCAGAATTAAAATAATGAATCTCTGTTCTCGTGTTCACTTTTTTTCGATAAAACTACAAACTAGGGTTGTAAAGATGTTGCTTATTTTTTTTACACACTACTGTGCAAATGTCTTAAGCATGTTAGTATTTTTCAAACCCCAAAAGAATGGTCTTCGCCCCAGTTATTTATCTCTTTTTGCTGTGTTGTGTTCAGTAGGAAATATCGGTTTACATTTTCCAAACCTTCTTTTGCCATTATTGTAATAACACCTTTTTTTGTTCTATGCACAGACAGCAAAACCAGTGCTCCAACGCAGAAGGGCTGATCTTCATCATCAATCCAGTCTGTCTGGAAATGTGACATGAAGAAACGAGACAAACTGAGACCGGACTAAATCCAGAGGAACTGTGGCAATGTCTCCTCCAAGATGCTTGAAGAAACCTACCTGGCAAAGCTACAGTAACTGCGAAAAGTTTTAGCACTTGTGTAAAAATGCTGTAAAAAAAAAAAACTGAGGAGGCTCTTCAAAATAATGTCATAAATAGATTTCAGTTTATCAATTAACTTCAATTAACTAAATCAAATCAACATTTAAAACAGCTTTTGTCTTATGGTACCGTTTTGCACATAGTGTTTTTTTCAGGTAGCTCTGCACATAGCACAGC
The DNA here is from genome assembly GCF_018340385.1 of Cyprinus carpio. Classification (NCBI taxonomy): domain Eukaryota; kingdom Metazoa; phylum Chordata; class Actinopteri; order Cypriniformes; family Cyprinidae; genus Cyprinus; species Cyprinus carpio. Next base: position 281,160 of record NW_024879400.1, on the reverse strand, counting down.
ATGCTGTATGTTGCTTGAAAGATGCCATGCACACATTGCGCAGGGCTGGGGAAAGTCCTGAAGGAGGCGCACTAAATGAAAGCAACACTCACTCCTCTCTGAACAGCAGATGGCCACTGAACACAGAAATGCAGCCGTTTCCCACCCCCCGGAAACCCCCATAAATAAATTCAGCTTGCCTACTTTCTAAAATGTATTTAAATGGTTTAAACAGCCATTCAGATTTTTGTATTCGCAGTGGTGCTCATCACAGCGCCAAATACTTAAATATTTTGACTTAATCAGCTTTTTAATTTATTTTAATCTGGACTACAAAATGCCCTAGATATTGTTTCACTTTACATTAAGGCTCTGATTAATTAACATTAGTTAATTCATTCCGTTAACAAGACTGACAAACGAAAACTTACTTCTAAACATTGCTTAATCATTAGGTTGTTTAAAATCAAAAGTTTGCTAACCGTGGGGGGGGGTATTTAATAACTAACATTTGTATTTTTTTAACAAAGATTAATAACTTCTGTAGCAAATGTAGCGAATTGCTCATTATTTATGTTAATGCAATAACATAAGGTTTAACTAATGAGATCTTATTCTAAAGTGATACTTTATGTCGTTTTTATCATTCTTTTGCACTTATAATCTATGAGTTTTTTAATTTTTTTTACTTTATTGTTATTTTGTTGTATTACTTTAAGTGTATATGTTCCAGATCTTTTTGTTATAAGAAAAAAGGTATTAAACATGTTATACCTTTTTTGACACTGTGTTGGCAAACTAAATTTCAATACAATAATAATAATGTAACCGTGATAAAGCATTGAGCAGTTAATCGCAACATGAAAATTGATTTGATATAATATGCCTATATGTAACATAGTTAACACGAAAATAATACACATATTCCACCGGTCCACGCTCACTTTATTTACTTATTTATTTGTTTGTTTGTTTAAAAAGCTCTGTGTAAATGGGTCCTGCGAATTCTTTTAAATTTCTACTTATGTTTGATAAAGGAAGGCATGAAATGACCATTTTCCCCTTTAAGACTAGCAGTTTTGATGATTCAGCAGGTCACTCGCACAAGAGCTGCGCCTGTGTTGCCACTTTTTTACACAACATTAAAAGTTTGGTGTATTATTTTAGCATCATAGACAGCATTAAGCTACATGAGGCCAATTTCATTCAGTCATTTTTCACATTAGCCAATGTCAGTCCTGATTTGTGCTTAGTAAATGCAGTGCGGGGTTATTCCCTCTGGTCTGGAGACACGGTTGAGGTGTGGGCTGGTGTGATGACAATATTAACAGATGTTTACACGTGTGGGTGTGAAGAGTACAAACTGCACACTGGGAACATTCAGAAACCCCCGGAGCAAGGTCTGGTCCCTTTATACACCATGAAGCCGCATGAGCGAAACCTGTTTAGATCCCCCCAGAGGAAGTCAAATATTCGGTCTCATTTAGAAACAAAACTAATAGGAGGCTGAGCTGCTGAAAAGTGTGGGAGAAAAGAAGTGGACAAATACCAAATTTAAAGAGACAAATAGGATATCTGATTCATTAGTAAAGCTGGTGCACATTTCAACACAGTGTTTCATTGTATGTGGACACAATGGCCAAATAATGCATACAGAATTACTCAAATTAAACAATTCAAATTATTTACTATTATAACTAGCTAGGGATGTGGCGAGATTCTCGTGGCATATAGTTTCGCGAGGGATCTGAATGTGTCTGGCGAGAATCGGACTGGTCTTGTGAGAACTATGATGATATCCTTGCAAAACTGTTTCTTGCAGTGTTTACATTAAGCTGAACAATTAATCGTTTTAAAGATCGCGATCTACAATTCAAACACCCACATGATCTTACCCCTGAATGACAACGATTCAGTTATGTCTATTATGACCTTTCACAAATCGCGACACATTTTTGTTTTTTCAGTTCAATACAATACTAAATTTTCATCATTGAGGAATTTCTTTAAAGAAGGTCTAAAAAATCTCGTCTCATTCTTGTGTCTCGTCTTCGTGGGATAAGGGTCTCGTCACACCCCAATTAATAGCACTACTATTACTATTTATTATTATTATAATTTTATTATTAGACGAAAAATAATTTGGTCATTTTTTTTTGTTTTTATTGTATTTATATTTTATTAATAAACACTAATAAATAATACTTACAATACTAAATCAATAATATAAACTACAAAGTATTAAGGCATAATAGACTACAACATTAACACACAAACAAACAACAACAAATAGTTCTTATAACAATAACATAAAATCGCAAATAACTAATTTTTGTACTCATAAGAATAATCATAACAACAACAATAATAAACACAGTATTATGAAACTGCACTAAACCATTTCAAATATAATAAATAAATAAAATAAACAAACTTATTTTATAATAATAAATAAACCAGATTAATTAAAATTGCACTAAAGCCATTCGAAGAATGAATGAATGAAGGAATTAAACTCACAATTTATTATTAGGTTACCTGTGGGTTTCTTTCGTCCTCTGGTTGAGTAGACGCAGTGGCGTCCTGGACTGTGGTTGGGCTGCCCAAGCGAGCTGGACTCGTCCATGTAATCGTTGGGCCACTGTTGAGGTTTTCACCGGCTTCAAGTGTTTTTATAAGGAGTGTTACGTCTGTTAATGCCATTTAAAACAAACAGGCAAAAATATTATGAACTTAAAATAATACATGAATTTATGGCTTTGTTACTGAAAACTGCTGTCGTTGTCAAACTGAAACCTTTCCATTCTTCTCACAATGAAATACATGGGACATCACGTCTTACCCAAGAGTGCCTCGTCCTGCAAGGTGGCGGGGGGAGGTTTCTGTGTTGGGGATTGGTCCTGGGAGAGTTTCCTCCCCTCTGATTGACTGATTGTTCCCGTGTTTGCTGATTGGACAAGCAAAACATCTGTTTAAGCATTGAACAGAGCCTGAACCATCAGATGATATAAATAGACTAAAGAAATTGAGATGAGAAGAGGGCTGTAACCAGAACAAAAACTATACATTACAACCAAGGTTCAGTTTGCTGCTGCAAAGAATTGGCCTCATTCATGAAACTACTTTTGAACTTTTAAAATGTCTAAATAACTTACCTGTGTGAATTCTCGTGTAACCTGTTTTATTGTTAACATGTGTGAATGTTGAAACCTGAATTTCCAGTCCGTCAAGATAGTAAATGCACATCCAAGGTTGTTATTTATGGAACTGAAAAAAATAGAAAATAATAATAATTTAAAAAAACAATCAACTAGAAAATGAAATAAGAACTAAAGTTATAATTTTCCAAAAACAGCAAAAAGTTTTTTTTTAATAAGTCATTGTGTTGCTATTTCTATTATTATTGTAAATAGTGTTTATTAAAATACAGTGGTCCATCAATTTTAACAAAATAAATAAAAAGTTCAGATGTTGTAATGCACAGTTTAACAGCAGGGGTTGAGAGCTGTTTTTGACCAATACAAATATTTTCACAAATCTAAAAATTTACATAAGAATACTTCACACGAATTTACAAAAATAAATAAATAAAATAATGAAATCCTGTTAATGTTTCATGAATAAGGACCATTGATTCAAAATGACAAACACAACTAGAGGTCATTTGTAGTGCGTTTTTCAAGATTTTGAATATGATAGTGGACCAAAAATGGCACCAATTTAATATTTTAAAGCGATGCAAAGCAAAGGAGGATCGTTTATTTTCATTTTTATTTGTTTGCCATTAAATAAGCAATTTTACACAATATTTTCTCAATTTAAAATAAAGACCAAAAAATGACCAAATAACACTTATATATAGACATTGAAACAAACATCCATGGGGACAACTAACAGTCCCCTTCGACAGTATCAAAAATGCTCAAATGAACCTTGCTGATATCAGGTCCTAATCACTGCATCATATATACGAAAACCAGACATTAACCGTAAAAAAAAAAAATAAAGTGCAAACAAACAACAGAACTGATAAACAATGGGTAGAAAACTAAACTTGTCTGGCAAACCAAAATGTACAACTTACATAGGCAACTGCCGTATTTCTGTTGCATAGTTACTTGATTTATGGTTAAAACAATGTAATAATCTTGATCAGTAATACAGCTATTACAGACCACATCTGCAATGGGATTGATCTACATTCTACTGCACATGATGAGGTTATGAGGAAGGATGAACACAGAAATATGAATATGTATCACAAGGGAAGATTGAATCAGTAGATCAGGAATGAATGGGTCATGGTACAAGTAACACTTACCTTGGCTTTAAGCCACTAGTGTGGGCAGAAGAGACAAAGACAGTGGATTGATCAGAACAAAAAGAGGGAGAGAAAGCAGAGAGACGCATGTCCAAAAACTTAACCAGCATGTTCTCAGTTCAGAAGCTCTGAAGCAGGACAAAAGCACTTCACCAATCTCTAAACCTACATTCACTTCACTAGAGCTGAGAGCGCTGATGTTAAAATGCGTTTTCCTGGACAATGTGGCTGTTTTCACCACACTTGCTTTGACTGAGTTTGTCTGAAGCCAGACATTCATTTCATTTCTCTGTCCCCACAGGTCTCTTTTTAGACTGTATTATTTGGGTTCTGACCCTGTAGTGGTGTTTGTGTCCTCTATGTGATTATCAGGAAACAAATAATTACAGAGATACATGGCACAGAAGAATACAAGCTTCTCTGTGAAGACAACTTAGTCCACAACTACAGAGACAAAGTCTCTTACAAAAAAAATGGCTGCGAGTACAGGGACTGTTCTTTCTGCACCACAGCACAATTGATGGCCCCCCCCCCCCGGCATTATTAATGCACTGTCCCGTATGAGTAATGAGAGCGAAAGTAACCGGGACAATGCTCATAACTTAAGTAGGCAGAAAATAGAAACTATAAAGTTTAAAACAGAGTTAACAAGAGAGTATTTCAGCAATAACGCACTTGAAGGCAGGTTATATTGACTATAAAAGCTGATGTGTAGGCACATGCACCAGCGTACCTGCCCCAAACAAATAAATAATCTAATTATAATCAAGTAAAGAAACAAATAATAAACAAAACACAGAATTCCAGATGCAATAAAAAGAACTAAGCACATAAGCACAACGAGGGCCTGTCGTCAACGATTAGCTAATTGTGATTAATCACATCCAAAATAAAAGTTGTTTACTTGTACTGTGCATATTTGTTACGTATAAATAAATACACACACATGCATGGTATTATATTTTAAGAAAAATATGTTTATATATTAAATATATTTATATATAATATAAATTATATATTTAAAAAACACGTTTTTTTTTTTGTTTTTTTTAAATATTTTCAAAGTATATACTGTATTGTGTGCAATTATTATACATAATAAATATACAACAGTACAGCACACACATATTTTGTAAACACAAAACAAACTTGTTTTTTTGGATGTGATTAATCGTGATTTAAACCATTGTAAAGCACTAAAACAAGCATAACACCAGACTGATAAAACAACAGATAAGATGTTAGTTAATCATATAGTACACAAATATATTTAGTATAATAGTGTAGCAACTGCATTTTTCTATATGCCCAATTGCAGTTATTGAGTTTTTTCGGGGTTTGGGTGGGATTAGCCCTAAACTCAATTCTAAGACATTCACATTTGACCATTTCTAGCTAAGGATATATATAATGACATAACTCAAAAAAAAACAAAAAAAAAAACAATCATATTTACATATCAAAACACACAACACAACAGCGCACCTGCACTCCTTCAGTTGAGACTGTATTCATAATATAACCAGACCTGAAGTGCATTATTGCTTTTATAAAATTAAATAAAATTAAGATTTAGATTAAGAAAAAAATAAATAAATTAATTTGAAAAAAATAAAATGGAATTTGGAAAAAAAAAAAAAAAAAAGATTTCATAGGGCCCTATATTATTGTAGCAACTTGCATATTCTATTCTAGAAAAATCTGAAGCCAGTAGGTTAACCGGTATCAACTGAAAATATTATAAACGTTCAATTTGACCATTTCTAGCTTTGGTTATATATCAGGACACATATATTTTTTATTTATGTATCACAAAACATAGGCACACAACATGTTGCAGCATACCTACATCCTGACATGTATCATTTAATACACAAACGTACATGTGGTGTTCATTTAGATCTCAGTGGAATTAGTAGAGAGCAAAATCCTCCCTCAGCCAGACACAAATACGGCTTAATTTATCACACTCTGACAGCGCCAAAATCTCCTCCTCCACACATTATCGACTGTGAAAGCACTGTAATGTTCACCAAAACAGATACACGAGCAGACCAAGAAAAGCATTCTAATATTTTAAAATAAAACTTAAATAACTAGTTAAAAAACCTTTTTAAAACAGCCATCCGAAGACTAAGTTGAGAAACTAAGAGTTAAACTGTCACTGTCACTGACCATTGAAAATAAATCTCATCTTTTTGCAAACACAGTCAGTTTGGCTAGAAGAATGCTGGTAAATTTCCTGTCAGGTGACTCCAAGGTTATGGCTTCTCCTTAACTGAACGAAACGCAAGCTGGCAACGCACGTGAAAAGGTGCAAGAAACACGCCTGCCCAGGATATTCAGTGACAGCGAAATTGTACTGTCACGTCCTCCGAACAAAGTTACAGAATCTGTCCACTGGAACAGTACCTTTTCACAAGTACAATGTGTAATATTTAGAGGCACTAATATGTTACTTGGTTAACATACTGATATGTCGCTTAAATGTAATAACTACAAACCCTTTAGGTGTAAATAAAGTACAAAAAGTGTAACTTTTTAAAAAGTGTGACAACCCCGGGTAGGGTTGGTATAATACCAACATTTTGGCTCTGGTACCTTGGCATAGAAATAGGGCCTTTCTCTCACCGCAGGAACCTTTTCATAGTACCAAGACCTAATTGTGGAACTAACCCACGTACCCCAAATTAACTCCTATTCCGGAGCAGGCCTAACCACCACACACTGGTACTACCCGTGACGTAAGTAGACAATGATTGGCCAAACGCGTTCGAGAACGCCCTCACCTGGAATATGACCTGCATTGCTGGATTTTATTTTATTTTTAAACTGGAGGTCATTTAAAACTCACTGCCTCCCTCTATAAACTAGAGCAGAAAGGGGCGTAATTTGTGCCAATCAGCTAATTTTGCCCTTAACCTTCTTACTCTATTTTAAAGACAAAACGTATCACACAGTGTTGACAATATTACTGTCTGCTGGCAATTGTGGAAAACTTATTTTCAATGTTTCATTGTTGCAGCAATCAACTCCAGGTACACCACAGTTCAGACTGTACACTCGCAGGCTTGTTTCACATAAGAATCAAACTAGGGCTTAATCCTGCCGTCTACTCTTACCTCAGATACTATTGGTCCGCTTGAAAAAGAGAGCAACACGCCATCCTGTTTGTAGAATTGGAACCAATGAATATAGTTTTAAAAGACTGCAAATTATTTACCTTTACTCCATGGCCCACATCATCCAGTACTGTGTAGTCGATGGGCTTCCTGATGTACCTCACCGGCCGCTCAATGTTGCCCGGAGCGATGAATCTTATGATTCCTCGATGTGTTTTATTTGTTGTCAGGATGCCGTGATCTCTCGTCGGGCGACCTTCTCCTTATGGATGTTCCCCGTCTAATGAAGATGCAAAAGAAAAAAGACAAAAACAAGATGAAAGAGGAGCCTGGTTTCAATCATAAATTTCAAATTTAACTTGTTGCGCAAATTTGGAATTATCGTATTGAAAATTTACGAAAAAGCACCATTTCCATCCAACGAGTCAGAGAACAAAATCGTCACTTCCTGATAAAATGGCACTAAATATCACTAAGAAAAGTGATGAAAATCAATAAATGCGGTCATTGCTTTTGTAGGTGAATGCCAGCTGTTTGGGAACCTCAGACTGACAATAACAACATTTTTAATAAAATCCAGTCCCCCCTGGTTAGTCAGGTTAATGCTTCGTCCCCATAACGCAAAGTCACATGACTTCTTTGAATGCTCATGCAGAATTCCTATTATTTGCATTAACCCTTTTTCGCACAAGTCCAAGCACCTCAAAGCGAGCACGTTTTGGCAAATTAAGGGATTTCTTTTTCGAAATTGGCGTTTCCAATCACTCGCTTCTGATGCTATACTTTAAAATGCGCATAAAAGAGGTGTGATGGGAACCTAGCTAATGACCCAAGGTCAAAAATTCAGTCTGATTTGTTCACATGCTAGTCAGAATCTTAAGACTTTTTTTGTATAAAAGTCTGGGCTAAGTAAGCTGTATTTGTTTTTAAAAGAAATTAAACTTTATTAATACACACATACACATTATTAGGGACAGTAAAGACAGTTGTATTTAATATTTAACAAAAATGTATAGCTTATATAAATTACATACTAAAGATCCTGAAAAAAATATCGCCGTTTCCACACAAAATATTAAGCGCCACAACTGTTTTTTAACCAGACCATGTTAATGTGAAATTAAAGTGGTGATTTGTTGGTGTGCAGGTTTAATGCCCAATGCAGAAGTTTTTTTTTTTTTTCTCGGCGGTGTGATTCACTGCAGTGTCTGTACCCTGCTGGGCGAGACAACTCCGTGTGTTTTAAGGAGCTTGTGAAGAGGTGAACACTTTTTTGACCTTAAAGAAGACACCATTAAGAGAGGAGAGAGAGAGCAAAGAATAAAAAATAAAACACATCATGGTGTATAAAACAGCAGGACTGCACTTGCCACTATTTCTCAGACAAAATAGGTCACAGAAATCATATGCTGTGTCCCCTCAGTTTTGCCTGTACTTGTACTACATGTTAAAGCGTGATGAAATCATTACTTCAGGCTCGATACAAACTGCTGTGAAAGTTTCCAGCCTCTGCAGCCTTTCCTTGCCACATTTCTACAACTGAAAACACTTGTAATATTAGCCCAAAAAGTGTACATAGATCATACTAAAAAAACAACCAGGAATAAATGTATCATCCAGGATTTATGTTTCTCAAGTACAAACTTATATTTTTAAATACTAAAGGTTTTTTCACTATTTTTTTTTTTTTTTTTTTAAGTTAAGGACCCCTTTCATTACTTCTAACCAAAAAAATATGAATGTTTCTAATGCATGGACTAAAGGTCTGGGAAAAATGTGTGTGCTTCTCACAAATGTATATTTATTGGTCCCAAATTTTGTTACATAGTTTTACATGGTTGTTGATTTAGTTCCAATCACTTAATGTGGTTTTCATAATTTTTTAGGACCTTATGTAATCTGTTTAATATTTTTCCCAGAATGCGGTGTCCATTTTAATTTGTCTGGATTAAACTTTAATTATTTAATTAAAATTCTATCACCAAAAATGATGGTAATCAAAACAAATTCATAAAACTATCACAATGTATTGAAATAATCTTAAAAATGTAACCAAAAAAAGTAAATTCCCATTTTAAAAAAGAAAAACACTGGCACTTTATAGTCCCCCCAAATTATAGTTCTTTATACAGGCTTGTTCAAATTACATTGATGAAAAAAAAAACTCTCAATTGTGTAATAATTTACCATCAATCATAAAAAAAAAGTTTTAACAGTATTTAATAATTAGTAGTAGCAGTAGTAGTACTTTAAGAATTATAATACTAGGAAATACTAATAAGTGTTTTTGTCCCTATCTGCAAACCGAAAAAAACGTTTTTTGTTCTTGTAGTGAAGGCTAGAGATTTTGATTGCAGTGAATGTCACAGGCCCTCTATGTTTTTGGTTCACAATTCATCAATTTTCCATAGACCCCTCTGACAGAGCTCAGTCGCCGAATTTTTGACCTAAATACTCTGCTCTCCAAAAACACATCTGGCATCTTTGCCATAAACAAAACACACAGTGGGAAACGGAGCACATATAGTTCTCCGAAGAGTAGGAGACAAGTTCCTCATAATGGAACCTATTCCATTACATTAGAAGTTTTGGTGAAATGCTTAAAAAGAATATGCAGATGAGCCTTTCAGTTCATCTTTCCTACACTACAATCCATCCTAAAGCCAAAATCACTAGCACAAAATGCTGACAACAATGAATGTCGTCCCTGCTGACTTGGCACTCAGAAGTACTGAGTTCAGCTTCCCATAAAGGCTCATTTTACTGATTCCTATTAGGCTCATGGCAACGAGTTTTACCATTAACCCACCATACAGCACCAATTAAATGTTTACTGTGGGCGCTCGTCTTTTCATGCAGTGCCGTCAGAAGGAACAGTACTCTCTCTGGCACACAAGAGACTCGGAGCAGATGCGGCGAGGCCTCCTGTTGGAGATTAAAAGCCAGCAGAGGATCCGATTCATTATTTCAAAGAAGTTTAGTCAGAGCAGATCCCGACTCCTATCTAAGGCATCAGGAAGAAGGAGGCTTGTTGCACTGCCTCGTCTTTAAAGAAGATGAATTTAAAAGACAGTTTTCTACCCTTATTACCTTAGTCATCTCAAAAGGACGCTGGCACCCTGAGGCACTACGTGACTAATAATTGATACAGAAGCCCTTGATGTACACCAACAGCTGTGGAAACTACCAAAAATTTCCCGAAAACTAAAATACCGTCAAACTTAATTGCACTACGCGTAATAAATCAAATCAAAAAAATATTAAAAATGTTAAAAGGTCCCATATGATGCTGCTAAAAAGAACATTATTTTGGGGTAATTTGGGGTGAATGCAATGAGTTTTATTTGGTGTAAGGAAGTGTTCACTACCCTCTAGGGATGATACTGACTACCATTTTTTTGAGCTTCGAAAGCTTTTGGTAGGTAGTAATCAACACACGACTATTAAAAGATTCGGAGGGATGGGTATGAACATATTCGGCTCTCTAGAAGAGGCGGAATCTCTGTGTGTCTGTCTGTCTGTCTGTCTGTTTTTGAAAAAATGTACAGCATTTAACAGGAAAATTACATATAAAAATTAAAAATTACATCTATGCTGAGGTTAAGCAATCTACAAGTTTTTTCAGTCTTTTCCTGAAAAAATTATACACCTTTATTGCATTAATAGCAAACCCTATTAGGCTAAGTCTAAATCAGGGTTAGCCAGCAGTATTCATACATCCACTTGAGAATTTCGGTGGCCATGGACTGGAGTTAGTTTTTTCCCAGTTGTAAATATGGATGGATTAAAAAAAAAAAAAAATAGATGTAGACTTTAGAAAGTGCTGTAAAAGTGAAATCAGCAGCTCTTTTGGGGAGTGAGCTGAGCTCTACAATCAGCAGTGCAGCTGGCTTTGAGGAAGTGGGAGGGCCCGCGCAAAACTGACTTCATCTCCTTCCTGTGAGCTGAAAAATAGACGTGCTGAAATGAGTTGCTACATATTGCACAATGTGTGCGGGGTCCAACTTTATCAAATGCCCTCAAAAAAAAATTCAATGACGTATGCCATTGTTTTTAGGATTGCAAGAGCTTTCTCCTGATTGACGAGGGTTTAGGGTCTGAGCGAAATGCCTTCGTCTGGTTTCAAACTGGGAGTATTTCAGGCATCATATGCTGAAGGCCAACACTGCTGCCAAAAAACAGATCACATGTACACTCCATCAAATTCTCAGTCATCCCTTGAGCCCTGAATGGCTTTTCACACATCGCTAATCTCAGCATGTGGATCTAACTAATTACAAATCACAGCCAGGGTCATCTGAGTTTTGGCAAGCCTGTATCTGCTCTATAGTCTTTTGAAGCCAAACTTTGAGAGTTGGCATGAAGTCTGGTCCACACTGCAGCTTATTCAGGCCAATAACCCTGACACTGATTAAATAGTGAATCTGACCCAACCAAAAATTGTACTTTTTTTTTTACTTGATCTTTAGAAGTATAAATCTGGAACCAAAATATAACTGATATAAATGAGAGCAAAATGTGTGCACAATGACACCCAGCTGCTATTTCTTCCATGGAAGTGTTGGTTGGCCCACAAAACCCCGAGCAGATACAATTTTGTATAAATCATTGCATACCAAAAACAATTTCGTGGAGAAATTTTGGTGTTCAAATTCGGTTTCACCAGACTCCAGCACACTACATACAGCCAGCCAATCGGAAATGAGCATTCTAAGAAAGTGTTTTATGTTTTCTTGTGCAGTAAAACATCAGACAAGTCTGTATTTGTCACGATTTCAACACAAGTGTCAAGAGTGTAAACCTTCACACAGATGTTGCTTGAGGTCATGAATATGGCAAGGCATACCATTCTATATAGTATTTTAGATATATATATATATATATATTATTATATAATATATATGTATTTGTCTTTTGTCCCCCAGAAATATTCCACTTGCAATTTAAAAAATAATAAATAAATAAAAATGGGTTTTGCTACATTTGTTTGTACACATGCACAATTTGTCAGAAATTTGTGATCATATATCAATACAATTATAAACCATTAATAATGTATATTACTACTAATATACTAACAATAATAAATAAATTAAAAAACAAGTTACAACAAACACTAAATAATAAAATTAAATTATTTATTTATAATAACTAATAAAAGGATATTTAAGAAAAACAATTATTGAAATTAAAACTGTAAACAACTTAAAATCTAATATTAAAGATGTGGTAAGTTCTAAATTTTTCAAATGTTACTAAACTAACAGTGCTTCACATTATATTGAAATGGAGCTGGTTGGCATATTTGTGTTTATTTCTCGTGCACACAGAAAGAGGCATAAAGAGTAGATGCATAATCACACTACTAAGCGGGGATTTTGGTTTTATTTTAATTAATCAAGCATACATTTTTTACAGTTCACACTCAAGGCCTAATCTAATTATGCCTGGCCACCTTGTGTTAACAGGATGCATCAAGACCCATCATGAACCTGAGGGGATATGTGAAAGGCTTCACTGTGTTTATTTGTCATTTCCCATCTTAAGAAAAACTCAGTGTCCAATTTATCGACAGGGACAGCCCTAGAACAATGTCTTGCTCAAGGGTCTTAAATATTTAAACACAGATATATGGTATATCAGTCTGGCGAGTAAACTAAAAAAAAAATGTACTATCCAATGGCGATTCAATGCCACAGGTGTCCCTAGAGGGTTGGTGTAAATGCATAGTTTGCAGATATTGATTAGGTTAGGGTTTTAGGTTTACACATGTTAAATTTAACTCTGTCATAGTTTGACTGTAGAAGCAATCCTGTAATTAAAAGGAGCAGCTTCTCCTAAAATAATCATTGAACACAACAAAGTACTTTCAATTGTACAGAAGTAGTTACATAATGTTTTTCTTCATCACCTTTCGAGAGACAGTGTTTGTCTTTCTCACATACATATAAATATGTTGAAATGGAAAAACTGCTGCATCTAGGTTTTTGACAGAATATATTTGAATGCACTTCTGAATATGAGTGTGTTGACATTAATAACTGAGCATTCAGAACCCTTGACCTGCCCAGCAGTGTCTATTACTACATGTGCTATTCACAGCAAGCCATGAACATTTTAAGCAGCCGCTGTCAGTACTTCAAGTCCAGTACTAGGTTCTACTAAAATCATTCTCTCTAATAATCAAACATTCTCAAAAAAAGTATAATTTTTTTTTTTTTTAATTATAATTGGGGAATCTATTTAAGTCATTTATTATAAGTAAGTAAACAGGCAATATATAAAGAACCAGGATTGTAAAAATAAAGTGCTACCTGTTCGGCAGTATTTTTTCAATGTGAAGTATATTTAAAAATGCACAAATACGGCTTTTAAATGAATTCAATTTAGTGAATTTTCCAACTGCACTGTGAAGAATATTAAGGAAAAACTGAGAGATGCATTTCATACAGGTCAGACAGGGGGACAGTTCTCACTTCAGCATTTGACAGAAAAAAAAAAAGTCATTTCAGCAGTTTAAACAAAGCGACTCCAGGGGTGGCATGGCTTCCGGAAAAAGCCAGCTATACACAACAGACAGAAGCATAGCGCATATCTTTAGGCGAGGGGCGCTTGAGTCAACAGTGGCCTGTAGCACACACCCTGAGCAAACACACAACACACACACACACTTCACCCAAAACACCACCACTTTGTGGGGCTATGTCAATAAGACTTTCATGCCGAGTGTTAATAGTAGTGCCAAAACCACCCGATTATTTCTGAAATGAGAAATGGACCACACCCTGATGTTTTTTTTTATTATTTATTTTTTTTATTCTTCTTTACTGTAACAATTGAAAGACCCACAGCAGTGGCTAAAAATAACATGTGAATCATCATTTGTAGCATATACCAATACAACGGCAGGAGAAACGAAATGTGACTCTTGTCGCATATCCAGCACTAAACGGAAAACACTTGGTGATTAAAAGTGAGGATGCAGTTCGGTTATAGTTTAGATTACAGCTCACTAACAACATTACGAGCACAGCTGAAGGGTGAGGACAGGCGCTCCCTTCACAGATTTACGGCTGTGTTATGCTCCATCTGGCTTTGGCTTCTCTCCGACAGGGTGACCACGAGCATCACTACAGTGAGCCAGATGAAGGGGGCTTGCTGTAAGTAAGATGAACGAGGACGCCAGCCCCTCTTCAAAACTGAGCCTTTACTTTGCAGAAACAGGTTGAAAAAACGTCTAAGAGTATGGTTGCATATCACAAAAGAAAAAAAGTTCAACTCAACCTCATGCACGACAAAGCTGAAAGAAAGATAACTGCAAAATCATCAAGTTTACTAAAAAGGGACTATTTATATGAATCTAAACTTTCTGATTACTATTTAAAAAAAAGATTGGACATAATATTCTGATAAGAAGGATTTAAACTTTCCAACAGTGAACAGCTAAAGATAGTGTAATCTGCTGAAACAAATCTAATCTCTTGTCGCTCCTGTGGGAAAATAATTTGAATGCACAATGTTAACATGTCCAGATTGGACACAATCAAGTAAATAAGATGTTGAGGAATCTACAGAGGATCACAGAAGTAACTAGTACACACCAAAAGATTGGCAGAACAAATACTCACAACAGTGCTATTTTTTCATTGACCAGCCTGACTAGCTGTCACCATTCAATGCCCTTCATACAAAATAAGCCAACAAAAACATGCATTTAGAAAGTCATTTTTTGGGTTCTATTTAAATGTCATTTGACTTCAAGTGCCCTGAGAGGAACATTGCCACCTACCAATAAGAGAGAGAGAGGGAGAGAGAGAGAGACTTTAAACTCTTCAACTAAGAGATTTTCAACATCAGGTTATAGGGATGTCTAAAAAAGCACCCCATGTATGGAAATTTTTGGGCTTTTTTGCCAAATGTGCTTTTTTTGCCAAATTGAAGTCAGAAAAGCATTGGGCAGTTATATAACTGCTCTCTTTATCTCTAGCCATTAAAAAGATATGAAGTTCCAGAGATGTTGCATTTGAGATCAGTCAGTCATGGGACTGATAAAAAAATAAATAAAAATCACATGATTGATGGCCACTACCATAACCTCTTTAATTGTCACAGTTCACATAATCTCATTCCAAAATGACACATTTTGGCCATACTTGACTGTCAGGAAACACAGGGGAGGCAGGTCTTCCCTAAAATCTTATGTCTAAAGCTCCATTTTCCTGTTTCCTGTGAAAAAAAGCACACCAAGGGAGACGGTCAGTGAGATGGATGGAGACAGACAGAAAGTCTGTCTTGCTAACTCAAAGTGCAAGGCTAACTATTTGCATTCCACATGCAACATCCAAGTGTCCAGAACCTCCCTGCATGGCATAAATTCTGCAGTCTCCTTAATTAGAAACTTGCAGTTTGGTGAAAGTGAACAGAGATGCAGCACAAAACAGAGCTTTAAGCTCATAATTCCACAGCGTAATAAGTTATACAGAAGTCTACAACTCAGAACATGGAATTATCTCACTTCCTAATTGAAAATACTCATGGATAGACATGCAACTCTAAAAGTTGGGAAAGATCATTCAAACCTAACTTAAGTGAAAAACAGGAAATGCTAGAAGTTGTGTAGTCCTTGATACTGGACTCAGGTCATGAAGCCAAGACCATTTTTTTTTTTACAGTTTTGGAGTTGTCATGGACTTGGGAGCATTTGGATTTAGACTTGAGATGCTGCAGATACGTTTTGTGGTCTGTGCCGACTCAATTGGAGGTTTTCGCTTGTCACTGATGCAAAACCAAGCTTCATTCACCTCAAAAGAAAGCATGTTTACACTTCAGGTCTTGACTTGAACTAGTCTTGGAGGCTGGACTTGGACTCAAATGAGCTGGTCTGGAATGCAGCATGGAAACTCTTTGGGACTGAAAATGGTTGTGCAGAAGATGAGCACGTTACTTCATTTCTGATGAAACATTACAAAGACGCAACTTTTTCCTTGGAAAAATTGTGATTGATGAATCGTGCAAACAAGGAACATGTATTAAGACAGGGGTTAATTTGGATGTCATGTCCACTTCAAGTGCCCTGAGAGGAAGCCTATCATTGTGAGTTAATGGGAGACCATAGATGCTGATGGGATACGCATGGAATCATTTCCAAGCACGCTGCCATTTAGAGACGCCTTTAATTAGTTTACCTCTGTAGCTCATCAGAGAGATGCAACAGACATACATGGATTTACTCGCAGCTATGAAGAGGGAAAACAGCAAACACGAGACTCCCTGTGTTCTGCAAGTCTTCATCTGGCCAGACAAAGTTGCTGTGACTGTTCACAGTCTCTTAGCAGCCACTTCATGTGCTGGTCTAGGTAGCAGCACTTCAGCCTCCCACGCTCAGGGTCAGGGCCCGGCTCCAACACGACATATCCGTGATAGCACAACTCAAAACATTCAGTGTGGATCTAAAAACAGTGAACTCCAGGCCTGGCTTGCTGGCCCATTAGTCTGCTGCGCTGATGTTCTAAATCTAATTTGGCCACATGCTGGCAGTGCGGTCTGTCTAATAGGCAGTCAGAGAAAGAAAGAACAGCGAGAAATGCTGTAAAGATGGGGGACATCCTCTGTCAGCAAAGCTCTGGTTGTGCCTCTGCCGAGAGATTAGAGCACTTTATAGCCATTAGTCACCTTGCAGTGGAATAGAGCAGTCTTGACTGATCTGCGGCAAATAGCACTGAGGCTACAGGATTACGGTTTGTTTTAGGAACTACTACTATTTTACGGAGATGACTCGATGTTTCTCACAGACAGAGAGTCATTTTGAGAATAATTTTGTCTGCTCCTGAAGGGTCACTGTCCTGCAGAGTTTAACTCTGACACAACTACCCGGTTGTACCCCAAGTTTCTAGTGATCCTTAAACACCATTATCAGCTTCATCAGTTTTTTATGAAATAACTAAACTCTGCTGGAAGGTGGACCTCCAGAAACGGAACTGGACACCTGAATTTTGCTCAACTAAAGATACACAAAACGCAAGCTGCCACTAACTAGTTATGTAGTATGCAGCACCCCCCTCACGCAATGGACAAATGACACATGATGGTTTCGCGACGCAAATCCTGTCCAATAAAACCTGCAATTTAGTATTTTGAGTCATCTTTTCTAAACTTTGTGGCGAAGTTTAGATACTTGCTGAGAGGTTTTTTTTTTTTTGTGTGTGTGTGAGTGTGAGTGTGAGTGTGCAACCTGTGTGTGTGTGTGTGTGTCTGTGGTGTGTGTGTGGTGTGTGTGGACGTGTGGAATTGGCAGCAAGCAAAGCATGTACGCCACCTCTGTTTTCTGTGGAGTGATTCAGAATACTGATGCATCAGTGAATAGTTTTTCCCCCACTTTTAGTACATCATGCTATGACAGAAAGCCAGCTCACAGCCAGCGCCCTGTTTTTAACATAACCATCCTATTATTCCCATCTCCATCTTTGGAGAGAATCATGATTGACACTGTAAGTAGAGGCTGTGTGAAGAGAGAACAGGCCTCTGTTGACCATCTTAATGAGCCCGTATTAAAGCCATTCATGAAGCCCACTGCCATTCCTAGACATATGAATGGAGACAAGACCTGGAAATACATTCCACTGTACACAGATTAATCCCATCAACATCTGCCGATAAAAGATCTAATGTGATTGGCAGATTATATCAGTCTTGTAATTCTAGGTTTAGTGCTTCACTGAGAGCAGTGTTTGTGCTACGAGGGTGAGAAAGACAGAACTGGTGTTTGTCAAATAAGTGATCTAATTCTGAGAATCTTTAGATGGTTGAAGGTCTTGTTGACACTAGCCGGGTTTCCATCCAAAGTTGCAAATTTAACTTATGCGCAAAATTGGAATTTTGGAATCAAAATTGGAATCAGAACGAGCACATGAAACACAACGAATGCGGTTATTGCTTTCGGATGCAATACTTCAAAATGCGCATTAAAGCAGGGTGATGGAAACCCAGCTAATGTCATAAGTTGGACAAGTGATGGACAAGAAACTAAACCTCAAAAATGCCAACAAACTGTATTTTAAAGATGATAGTAGTGTTGCTTTTGTCAAAGAAAAATTATGACTAAATAATTATCGTCATCAATGAACCTTTATCACGTGACGAAAACAAGACGAGATGCAACATAAATCCTGGTCATGTTACGATGACTATAATTAAATGTATAATGCAATATTGTTGACGAATAAAAAGAGACTAAATGTGGTTTACAAAATAAAAACTATGCTAAAATGTCTCTTCATTTTCATTGACCAAAACAAGACGAAACAAAATGTTATAACGTTATTTCGTCTTGTTTAGTCATATTATTATTATTTTGCATTATTTCTGTTTCCTGTGTCTCACTTCAGGGGCTGCATCAGGTCGCACTGCGCAAATGCAGGCAACGTCAGTTCACTCAAGGCCCCACTCGCTGTATTATTTAGAAGACAACAAACAAAGTTAAGCGGGATTTATACTTTCGCCTGGCTCCACTGACTGTGAGCACACCTTCCCAAAATGGACAACCCATTGTCCTTTTATACTTCTCACGTTCGCCATTGTACTATTCTTTGAAACGACAGGGGAACGACGTAGAGTAATTGTCCTCTAACCGTCGGGAATCACCAGTGAGAATAAGTAATTTTTAAAATATAAATACAAGTCTCGTGATGAATGAGTTGATGAATTAATCATTTCTTTATGTACAAACTTAAAACAATCTTAAACTATTGGCTTTATTTCACACCAAACACAAGACAACTTTAAGCAAAAAGTGTATAATTAATATCTAAATTAATTCTAATTCTATTTTATACAAAAAAAAAAAAAAACATACTTCAAATAAGAACAAATAAGCCTTGGACAAACTATGTAAACATTTTTTTTTTCCAAAAAAAAAAAAAATTTCCATCAAAAAGCACCTGATGGAGTTTGAACTTTACATTAAACTACTGTTTCACACAAACACCAACACAGACATGCATTTTTGACTAAAATCGCCCTGAACTCGTGCATGTTCGGATGCGGAGCTGTGCGGGAAAGTTACAAAAAATGCTGTGCACGCCGCCACGCGAAATGAGTTCGCGCACGCTCAAAGCGAACTGCTGGCAACACTGCGATGACATCATATTTTCAATGCTCACCCAAGCGAAACTGCGGACATGTCAAGCCTTGACACAGAGAAAGGGACCAATGGCCAGCCAGCCAGGGTTTGGGAGAAAAATTAGCTGATTTTTTTTTATTTTATAATATTTATTGTTTTTATTTATTTTATTTGAATTTATGTGTGTGTACTTCTAACATGTTTGGTTGGTAAAATAAATGTAGTAAATTCAAATCAGAGCGTCTTCCGTATCTGGAATGGATGTACTCTTTTGCCTATAAGGTATGTATGTGCGTATTAATGATATTAACTATATGGCTTCGCGTTATCCTCCGGGCAGAACTATTGTTCCAGCCACCAAAGACAGATTCACAAATAACCTGCCTGATTTATCTCAACTGCTCAGTGTACCCATAAATACACATGAACCTAGACAAAATGACTGGCAACAGGGGCACTATCTTCTCTAATACATTAGAAGCTGTTGCCCCATCAAATTGAAAAGGTTAGAGAAAAACATACTGTGCCATGGTATAACAGTAATACCCACTCTCTCAAGAAAGAAACTCATAGTCTTGAGTGCAAATGGAGAAAAACTAACTTGGAAGGTTTTTTTTGCGTGGAAAAACAGTATGTCCAGCTATAGACAGGCTCTAAAAACTGCCAGGGCCGAGCATATCCACAAACTCATAGAAAATAACCAAAACAATCCATGGTTTTTATTTAGCACAGTGGCTAGATTAACAAATAACTAGACGCCACCCGATCTAAATATTCCCTCACAGTTAAATAGTAATGACTTTATGAATTTCTTCACTGATAAAATAGATAACATCAGAAATACAATAACAAATGTAGATTCCACAGCATCTAATACTTTAGTTTTATCCATCGCACTCAAAGATAAACTGCAGTGCTTTATAACTATAGGACAACAAGAGCTAAATAAACTTATCACTGCATCTAAACCAACAACAAGTTTATTAGATCCTGTACCCACTAAATTACTGAAAGAGTTGTTACCTGTAGCAGAAGAACCGCTTCTCAATATTATTAACATGTAGTTATCTTTAGGTCACGTCCTGAAACCATTCAAGCTGGCGGTTATTAAGCCTCTTATTAAAAAACCACAACTAGATCCTAATGAACTGGCAAATTACAAACCCATTTCAAATCTTCCATTTATGTCTAAAATTTTAGAAAAAGTTGTCTGCTCAATTGTGCTGCTTTCTGCAGAAAAAATATCTCTATGAAGAATTTCAGTCGGGTTTCAGGCCCCAAAATAGCACAGAAATTGCACTGGTTAAAATTACAAATGACTTGCTTCTTGCGCCAGACCAAGGCTGCATCTCATTGCTAGTTTTACTTGATCTTAGTGCTGTGTTCGACACCATAGATCATGATAGATCATACTCATAGATCGATTACAAAACTATACAGGTATCCAAGGGCAAGCTTTAAGATGGTTTATATCCTACCTGTCCGATCACTACCACTTTGTTTATTTAAATGGGGAGTCATCTCATTTATCACCAGTTAAATATGGAGTGCCACAAGGATCTGTCCTAGGTCCTCTGCTATTTTTAATATACATGTTGCCCCTTGGTAATATTATTATAAAATACAGGATTAGTTTCCACTGTTATGCTGATGATACTCAACTATATATCTCAACAAGACCAGATGAAACTTCTAAATTATCTAAGATAACAGAGTGTGTTAAAAATGTAAAAGATTAGATGACCAATAATTTTCTCCTATTAAATTCAGATAAAAAACATTACACAGAATTTCGTAGATTACAATTTGCAACTAGACGGATATATTGTTACTTCCTCTACAGTCCAAAAATGTGGGTGTTATATTAGACAGCAACTTGTCTTTTGAAAATCATATTTCCCATGTTACAAAAAGAGCATTCTTCCATCTTAGAAACATTGTCAAGCTACGAAAGATGTTTCCTGTTTCTGATGCAGAAAAGCTACTTCATGCATTCATGACCTCTAGACTGGACTATTGTAATGCACTTCTAGGTGGTTGTCCTGCATCTTCAATTTTCGTCGACTAAAACTAGACTAAAGTGTCATCAATTTTCGTCGACTAAAACTAGACGAAAATAGTCATGGATAATTCTGACTAAAATAAGACTTAAATGCTCAGACTTTTAGTTGACTGAAACTTGACTAGACTAAAAAGAGTATGAATGTGACTAAAACTAATAAAAACTAAAATGACAGATTCACACAGAGACTAGACTAAAACTAAAATTAAAACAGGCCACCAAAAACAACACTAGATGAGAGTTCTATTTTTTAAGTTGTTTTCAAAAGCCTAGTGAGATGTCTACCTACTGCCACTGCTGCAAACAGTCACAAGTATATTATGCTACTTTCAAAAACACCTTATTGCATGTATCCTTTGTGGACAATTCAATACCAGATTGCACTGTGATGAGCTCAGTGAAAAGACTAAACATATAATCTAGATTTAGTCATTCAGTGAAAATAAAAAAAACAACTATAAAACACAAACTATAATACACAAAAGTAAAAAATTTAAGTTGTAATTTTTAAGTTGTAATTTTTTAGAGCAACACCATTAGTGTAGCAACATGCTAACATCAAACTATATTTAAACTAATTGTAAGTTGAATAGCTTCCTAAATAAGGGGGCATTTAAATGGCATCATTTCAAATAAATACTGAAAACGTAAAACAAAAAAAAAAAAAAAAAAAATTCTTCGTCCTCAAAAAAAAAAAAACTAATAATCTTAAAGAAAAAGGTAGCGTTATTGTCTCCATGTAAACTACACAAATACAAATCTGTAAAACCAGTGATGTCATACACATGCATATTATTTGTTTCATTACAAAGTGACATCGCCACCTACTGGCCTAGCATGCATAATACAGCGATAGTCATTTTCGCAGATCTATGTGAACAGGGGTCATTTTGATAATGTTGTCATCTGTATGCAAAACCTTTCAAAAAATGCAAAGAATTTTTTTTGTTGTTGTTGCCGTTTAAACAGTTACCTAGTGTCACTTAGCACAGCTGTCTTATGGCAATAGTTGCAGGCCTTTTTTAATGGTACCAGCAACTAGTGGGTTTGACAGAAGCCTGTAGCAACCAATAGCACCATATGAATAGGGCTGGGACAATAAATCGATGCATCGTGATTTGTTTATTGATTCTGAGATTTTCTCAATGTATCGTGATTCTCTCTCGAATCGTTCTGAGCTTAGTTTTTATAAGCAGATGGCGCTCTAGGCTTGTTTTTAACTGTACACTCAAATGCTCATGAAGAAGAGCACTTGTGCATTCAGCTGAGTAATGTAAGTGTTTAAATGTACGTTCACATACTTTTATGCTTTTATGATGCTAGATTAATGTAAACACAGCCCACTGTGAACATCCTTTTAATTCACTTCAACCTTTTCGAACTTTATGAATTTCTCGATTTGCGATGCATCGATTTATTGTCCCAGCCCTACATATGAAAGTGGTCAAATTTGCACAAGAACTCCATGGGAGAGTTTTACGTCTCCACGATGACCAAATTAACTATAGAGATGCATATGCAAAGAAGAAAGAGAAACGGGTTACAAAAGAGGCGACCCGAAAACAAGACAGATATTAACTAGTCAGTCACTGTGAGAGACGAACATTCATTCACATGGAGACAGTCGTTTAAGAAAAGAACCAACTAATGAAATCTCTAGACAGACAAGGACAAAGCAAGGGAAATGAGATTGAGAGAGAGAGTGATATTAAAAAGCGAAGGTATCTGACCTGGGATATGTGGTTGATGGAGGACTCCATCCTGCGCAGCTGCGAGGCCTGGATATCCAACAACTGCAGGACATTGTTAGCTAAGGCATTGATCTGGTAGGCCACGCTTGCCAGAGACTGGGTGGTATAGGCTTTGGTCTCCTCCAAGGCTTTCCTCTTATCCTGTGCCTGCAGGTCAAGGTCAGAAAAACACCTTAATTCACATTTTCACAATAACAGCATATAGTGTCAGCTAGACCTCCTACAAACTGCCCACGGACCATCTCATATACAAACAAAAATAACTGGCTAAAATCATTGCTATCTGCCTGGTTTAAATGTAACTTCTAAGAGACAAACTGTTTTTTAAATCAGACTGGGGAAAACACAGCCACATTTGTAGGGTAACAAGTTGTTACAGTCAGCAAAGCAATGGTCAAGTCACTGAATTTGATCAAATTACCAACTTATGTGTTTTGTGAGCAAACAAAATATTCAATCAAAACTGTAAAATAGTTGTTATTTTTTGGCCATGTCGGTGGAAGTGTAAACATTCTTTTCTCACATGCTACATCATCTGCTTCATTGTAAAGCGGTCTGCAGCTGTGGTATCTTCAATTTCCTGTCAAGGTGGGTGGATATAGTAATGTGAAATATTTACAGATATTCACAGTTTTCTACTTAATCCAGTCATTCTCAAGCAAGGGGTCAGGCCTGACTGCCTAGAAAAAATGTTTTTAAATGTTTTTGTTTTAATATTTTATAATTATATGTATTTAGTATTGTGTCTGTCAAAAGCTGAAATAAAAGAAAGTTACTTTTGCTTCTGTATATGTATTATAGGATAATAAAAAAAATTGTACTGCAGAAATAAAAAAAGGTCTTATCTTTCACCTACATTGTGGATGCTAGCTTAAAAGAGTTCTGAACGGCAAAACTGTTCTGTAACAAACAGAATTAAAAAAAAAAAAAAACTGCATTAACCACAACCGCACAGAAACGGAACTCTAGTTTTTTTTTTTAATGGTGGTATTTTCTGTTCTCCATTTGGCCTACCTCTGTGGTACACCGAGATATCATTGAGGTAAACAATCTGTCATGCAACACCTTCTGTGAAAAGACATCACAACCTGATACATGTGCAGGTAAAACATTACCAAAGCACCTGCATGGAAGAGGAAACCACGGTCTGCATGTATGTTTTATGATGAAATTATTCATATATTTAATAAAAGATCTGATTAACAGAGATAAGATTTAGTTTTATCACATAAAATAGTCTAGACTTGTTTGGATGGAAAATATGAGTTCCTGCCTGAAAGAATGAAGAAGTGCTTCCTCCAGAGAGTGATAAAACAGCAGCAGTAGTTTGTTAGAGAAGACATTGTGTCTCTATTAAATACATGAACATACACAAGAACACATTTACACATGGGGACTACGGCTCCACAGGCATTCCCCAATGCAAATTGTGTGGTGAAGGTATGCAATAATATTGTTGTACAGATGTTCCACTGAAACATGGAGCAGAGCTGTTCTTCGTTCAAAAGTCAGGCTATTTTTAGTGAGTGTTTGGCAAGAGAAATGGACATTGTTACACTAGAGAGATATACATCCCAGAGTTTGCTTTAAAAAGAGTGGAATTCATAAAGGTTCAAAAGATGAGTGTGTTCATCTTGCTTATACAGTAGTTCAGGGCGCTCTGCTCAAAACCAACAAAAATCTGAACATTTTAAACCCTGTCTCCATATGTCAGAAGATACAAGCTTCATTTTAACGGTGCTAAACAAGATGTGCGAATAAGATCCAACATTCTCTAAAGACAACTTAAAAGGACTGAATGTGCCATAAAGGCAGGTTGTAATCTCATATCTCTTAAACAGAACATTTGGTCCATTTCCAGTCTGGATGTACGGTTCTATTATCAGACTCTTTTATAGCTGTTCTGTTGATTGAATTTTCCCTATGAGGCGTCTGTAAATCTCATAGTCCACATCCAGCTAACAGAAATGATTGTGTAAGTGTGATAAAAGGATTTTGTTATGTTTTCAAGAAAATGTCAGTGGTGCTTGCCCATGAAAAAGTCAGCACATTAACTGTGACTGCAATTTTTATGTATTCCAAAATACATTAAACATGCATTCAGACATATCAATTATATTATTTTTGGAGGCCTGAAGTCAGAATAAAACAGTCCAGAAATTGCAGTGAAGAAACAGACAGACCCCTGCAGAACCTATGACTGGGTCTTAAAAAAATTCAAAGAAACAGCATTAATTTGAAATAGATTTTTTATTTATTTTTAACAACATTATAAACATCTTTACCGTCAACTGGTCAATTCAATACATCACTGCTAAATAGAAGTATTATTCATTCCGTTCCGTTCCGTTCCGTTCCATTCCATTCCATAAAATAAAATAAAATAAAATAAAATAAAATAAAATAAAATAAAATAAAATAAAATAAAATAAAATAAAATAAAATAAAATAAAAATTATATTACTTGCCCCAAACTTATGAACGTTATTATACAGTATATTATGGTTACATAACACCATTTTAGAGATATTCAATTTAATATTTTCTTTAAAATGGTATATATTTTCAAAACCATATGAAATCTTGTGAAACCAACATAACATTTTTCCATTAAACTAGATTTTTAACAGAATTAATCTTTTCTTTATCGTGGACAAATCTTATTTGTCACTGACCTGTGGACCCAATTCTTCAAGAAACCAGACTGTGAGAGCTGATAAGGCAAATGTGTGTTGGGTTAACAGAAACAGTCATTAGTTCTGGTCCAGCTGTTTCATTTCTTTCCATATTTGCGCTTACAAAAACATAAATAACCTTTTGCCCTTTTTGTTGGACCCATAAATCACCATTCTCACACATCAAGGCAGGCAGATGAAAAAAAGAACAGCTTTATCTGAAGGACATTACACACGGAAACAATGTTTGATTGGTGTCTTCAGAAACCTCCTAAAACTTCCCACGAAAGACAAGTTCCCAAAAGACAAGAGTATCAATCTCTTTTTATCTCTTCTACAGTCACAGACACAAAACCCCAGAGATAAGAAAAAGCAAAAGGTGGAGGGGATAAACACAACACTCTCTTGTTGAACAATGCATAACACAATTACCAGAGGTAAAAATGACCTTTTAGAGAATCGTATTAAATGGCAACTTCCCACCAACAAATTGCTGAAATTCCAAGACAACATCCTGTAAGTCAGTGTGACTTCTATTGACAACATAAAGGATTACTTTGACCAATCACAAGGCTAGACTAACATTACCATTATAAGTGACAACTGCAGTTCTTTTTCTTAAAGGGATAGTTCACCCAAAAATGTTTTTATGAATTTCGATCTTACGTGGAACATAAGAGATATTTTAATAAGAAATTTTGAAGAATGTAGGTAACCAAATAATAAAATAATGTGGGACAAATTCTATGGAAGTCAATGAGAACCAGAAACTGTTTGGCGACCCACAGTTTTCTAAATATCTTCTTTTGAGTTCAGCGGAAGAAAACAACTCATACAAGTTTCGAACAATTTGAGGGTGAGTAAACGATGACAGAATTTTCATTTTTTGGGTGAACTATCCCTTTAAGCTTAACATCTCCTAAATTTCCATGTAATGAGGCAAAGGGTAGGTAGGCTGTTCCTGGTTCTAAGTGCACAGGAAGGAAAAGCCTACATTTCCTCCCTAGAGAAGAGTCAGTATCAGGAGGGCCGCTCCACCCTGCAGACTGGAGGGACCTCAGGAAGGAACAGTAGCTCTCTTGGACACTTTTGTTGGACATGCAGGCCTGAGGCAACATTTTCTTGGAGGGGACTGCTAATTGTTTTGCCACTCTTTCTGGCCTTGAAGAACAGTTTGTGATGTGCATCCGGTTAAAAAAAAAAAAAGTTCTGCTTGCACTGAATTCATCTCCATGCTGAAGAACAAGTCAAAACACTCTCCTCTTCAAGAGCAGAATGTGGGGATTTGTTTGGATTTCCTGTAGTGCTGACAGCCAAGCTCACTCTGCTCTTATACATATCCTGAAGGAAATGCACTTGGAATATCAGGTGAAAAAATGCTAGGAATGTCCCTTATTAACACTGCGTAACCCTTGTGAAGACGCCCCCTCTGCTTTGCTCTCTTGACAGGAAGAGGTAAAGGGATATGACACAACCAAAAGTTTGTGTTTGTGGGTGTAGTGGCATTCTAGCATTTGTAAAGAACTCAGCTTTGAGACTAGTTCACCATTATACTAAACTAATCCACTACTCGCTTACCAGTCTTTCAACGACTTATATTTCAAGCTGTATACTGTACATGAACAATAGTTAATGTATTGAGCACAAACATAAAATTAACAATCATTAATAGCATGTAAGTTAACAATAACCTAGATTAGTAAATGCCATAATAGTTTATGATACTGAAGGCAATACTAAAGGTAATCATTTGAATCTTTAAAGTGCTACTATATTTTTGTTGTTGTTGTTGTTGTTTCACTTTCAATATTTGTAACTGCTTTATTTAGCATATGCATTAGATTTTAGACAGTTTGCAGTTGTAAAACTCTTGTCTTAAGAACATATTCCAAGATTACTGCTTTCCAATCCATAATGTTTGTTTATATTGGCATACAAGACCACACTTTACGTAACCATTCTGTAATACACGCTGACACAAGTCTGATTTCTCAGGGTTTCCTTTTTTCTTTTTTTTTTAAATCGGAAAAAAATAATACATCTCTTAAGGCCTGTTCACACCAAGAATGATAACTTTCAATTCAAGTTTATTTGTATAGCGCTTTTTATGATACAAATTGTTGCAGAAAATTATGTTTCTACAATATTTAGTAGTAGCTTATCAGTGGTGACTGTCAGTTAATGTACATATGGCAAAAATGTATGGAAAAAATCAATTAAAGCCGTAATCAAACAGACGATGAACACTATTAACAGCAATTATTATATAACTATAAAGATAACAATATTACCGTCTACACCAGCAAATTATATCATCTGTTTATTCTCAGCACATGCTCATCTGCCACTTTAAATTCTCGAGCTCGTTATAACAGGACTGATTTTGATTCGGTGTCTATGTTTTAATCGTTCATTAGCTGGAAAAAAATCATTTTGAAAGTGATTCCAACGATTTTGTTTATCTGTGCCTTTATCATTATAACTGTGGTGAGAACCATTGATTATTTTTTAACTTTATCTTTATCGTTATCTTTATAGTTATCATCCTTGGTGTGAACGGGCCTTTAGAGGCCATGAAAAATACACCGCATACAACCATCATTATAAGATCTCAGAGTGGGTATTCTAGGTGGTTGCTAGAGTACTTGGAGTGGTTGCTATTACCCTCATTATGACTTTATGTGCTTTCATTTGCAACGTATAGACTTTTCTAAAAAATCTCTGTATTCAACGGAAGAAAGTAAGTCATATACATCTGGGATGACATGAGGGTGAGTAAATGATAAAAGACTCATTTGGAATATTAGTCATTCAGGCAACCCACCAACTAGCCTAGTCAGTTTGAAAATATTTTGCGTTTATAATAGTGGCCAGTTTACTCGGCCCTAACAAACGGCCCGCAAACATTCTGTTGGTTGTTAGATTTAGAATGACAGGAAATATACAGTCATTTTCACACCAACCCAACAAACACCAACAGGGTTTAAACACACTGACTCAACAAATTTGGTATTTTCTAAGACAGTGCAAACTATTTTTTTAAAGGCTCAGTTCGTCCAAAAATAATCATTTACTGCTGTCATCATTTACTCATACTTTTCCTAGCCAGTATTATTTTAATTCTCATGAAGCAAAAAAGTCCAAGTTACTCTTTTGCACAATGCGAATAAATCATTCCAGATTATTGGAATTCTTATGAAATAATAAGACAAATTCCAAGAAGTTTGTTAGTGAAATTCTAAAAAAAAAAAAAAAAAAAAAAAATCTCAATTAAAAAAAAATAAATAATAATTTTATGACTTTTCTCAAGAAATAAAATGACAGGATTTGCTGTTCTAATCACATGGTGGTTCAAGTCGAAGACTCACAAATCAGTGCAATGAAAAACACTTGTGGCCATCTTTTTGCACTGTCTGCAAATCACCATATTAATCATAATAAGCTTGTTTTTTAAAACTTATTTTAAAGAGCATGTCTCAAGATGGAGCCATCTGTTGCATTCATCTGAGCTCCGTCCTTCTCATGCTATCTCTGAAGTGAAAGGAAGTCATACACATTTGGAATGTTTGATGATGAGTATATAGTGACAGAATTTCCATTTTTGGGTGACTAGCCCTTTAAAGATTTCAAAGTGTGTGTCCTTTGTGTCAATTCTTTCATGCAAAAGAACAGATGGAAGTCAAGGTCAAAGAAGCAGGGTTGTAATTACAGGCCTCTGATGGCTCTTTAATCTGTTATAGCCACTGGGTAGTAATCGCCGTGTCTGATCACAGGAAGGGGCATTCAAGAGCGCTTCCCACCCAAGCGCATGCTGGTTCACAACACTGCCTGGGTGAAGGGCCAGCTGAGGATCTCCACCAGGAAAAATAATGAGTATTTGTGGGATTTACTGATGTGCCAGCAAGAGAAGGATTATGGTCTTGGGGCGTAAATCTAGATACTGGCATGAGCAATGCTAACGGCACTTTCCAGGACATATGTTAGCCGGAGCTGAGCTAGCGATGGTAAAGTCTTGTCTCTCCCAGGATAACTGCGCTAGCCTCTGACCTCGATTCCGTAAACAGAGACATCTGGGGGGTTTATTGTGTCCATTTCCATGGCAACGCTCAATGACATCCATGCACAATTTAAGCATACAGTGGCCTCAAAACGTAGTTTGATGGTAAAGCCACATTTAAATGTGTGAAAATCATTGCATTAGACCAGGGTTGTAAGACTGCAGTCTGCACTAAAAGATATTTAAAAAAAAGTGAAAAACTACAAAAATTTACCTATACAAACAATTCTAAAATGACCACTAATGGCAGTTAGGGCTGGACAATAATTCAATATCAATACATATCATGATAGATATATATATATACACATATACACACATCCATCCATGCAACATCTTTTGGTTGTTGCTCACATTTTTATTTTTTTCCTGTTTCCTGCAGAAACTCTGAGCACTTTTCATATTCTTTATCCTGGCTGATGCACTTTTGTTTCAATCTATAAGAATAATCAGCCTATGTTACAGTTTTAATTTAAATATGTTAATATTAATAAGGTGAGTCTAAGAGTTTTAGGTTTATTTTTTACTGTAATTTCACATTTCTTGTTTGTATCAAGGCTAAGTACAAATAAAAAGTACACAATAGTTAATTTGTATCGTTTTTATATCTAAAATATTATATAGGGCCTAGTTTTACAAGAGGAGGTTTAGTAGACATTTCATTGACATCTGCATCACTTAAACAGCTCCATATGTATGGCTTTCCTGACAAAGTAAAACTTGCTCGGTAGCTCACCTAGTAGAGCACACTTGTGATAAAGAGCACAAAATTATGTGTCACAATAAAAGAGTACAAAAAAATCCTGAAGAAACAAAAAAAAATGGCATGATTGCTTCAGCAAATGCATTTTAATCTCACTTTTGCTTTTGTTAACACTATCAGTTAGCTTAAGGGTGTACACTGTTTCACAATCAAATGACAACAAATCGATTCGTTTAATGAATCACTCAATAAAACTCACAAACTCAGTATGAATCCTTCAATGAATGCGCTCACTAAATCCATCAGAGCGGTTACTGAATCAAAGCACTCAATGAACTTCAAATCATTAATGTATTGACGTCTCTCATAACAAGTTCAGTGTATTTAATGTTCGTGCAACATAAATCAGTCAAAAACAGCCAAAGTTTGTACAGGCCTGACTAGTATTCAAGTATCAGATGAGAAAGGTATTCAAAATAGACACCTAAGCTCTGCAAAAGTAAAGTCTAGGCTAAAGAGGACGGGGCCCATGATACGGCAATCTGCCCAAGATGGACCCACCCTTATTCAGAATCACTGACTCACTCAAAGAGAAACAAGCCATACCTATAAAGACCACAGGACAAACAACTAGATTAAAAAAGCTTATGAGCTCATTCTGGTTCTAAAGTATTTTACAAGTGTTATCAGTGAGAACTCTGAATATTCTCACAGTACTTTGCAAGTTGATTGAATGCGTTTCAGTGGTTGACCACTAATCAAAAAAAGCTTATTTTATTTAATTTTATTACTAGTAACGTAAAAAAAAAAAAAAAAAAAAAAAAAAATTAACAAAAAAATAACAAAATAAAAGATTATTGGAGTATGTTTTACAAGAAAGTACCATTTTATATTTTGTTCTTCATTAATTCAATGTGTTGCCTTTATTTTTTTTTTTACAATTCACCAATCACCAAAAACCAATCACGTTTCCAAAACATCCAAACAGTATATTACATACAGTGTCAAGTGCTGAGTGTCTCTTTCAGAAGTTCTGGTGTAGGCCTTTCATATCACAATAAAATCAGACTTATTGTTCTGAACACAATACATCCTCCACAGAGAAGCCACGCTGGAACGGTGGGCAGCAATCTTCACACTTGTCCTATTATATGGAAAATCCTAGTCTGCAGTACACTTAGTTTGCTGAAGTCAGTGCTTGAGTCATGCAGGGCAGAACGCTCGGAGACTAACAAGTGCCACTGAGCTGGCCATGTTAAAAAAAAAATAAAAAAATCAGGGCACCTAAACTCAACAGAAAACCAGCTAGGAGATGGAAAAACATCAAAACGTTTAGTACCAGAATATTTTCCTTTCTAAACTTGTGTATCCATTTCACATTTGTGTGCATAGCAATGGAGTTCCACCACCTGTTCAAGAGCGTTTTCTGTTTGTGTCCTTCTCACTAAGCCAGGTGGCTTGTGTTCATTAATGCACCCTTGTCAGAAGCCAACCTGTCCACTGAGGTAACAGCAGCACGCCGTCTTGCATTCCGAAAGAGGAACAGTTGCTGGACAAATATGCAAATTGGGCTCTGGTGTATTTTAAACACAGAGATTTTACTTTTTAATGCATGTATGGATAAAGCAGGGCACCTTGCATTTGCATAACCCATAAATGTAAGTGTCCCAAAGTTTCTTCACTTTCATGTTACTCCAAATCCAAACTCAGAGGACTTCTTACGTGGAAACACAAAAGGAGAAGTTTAGCCACATTGTCCAAGCTGTTCATTTCCATACAACCACTTTGGAACAGCTGTAAAATTTCCACGTATAATTCCTTTCAGACATTTTTGCATGTTCATTACAAGGCTATCGTACAATTTATAAGATCGGGATTATTGCTCATGAATCATAAGGAGTATTTTCAGTGTTGGGCAGCAAAGTGTATTTTTATTTCATACCATTCCTCATTACTTTGAAATGGCTATACCACCCCAAGAAAAAAAATGATCGTTGTCCAATTGATGAACAAGCTGATTATTTAATAATTTCGTTATGCAAACTGTACTGAACGACTCATTTGCAAATAAGACTTGATCTGATTGCAGCTGATTCAATGATCTGTGAGTCTTCATATCTGATTCAACACAAGCTGGGAACTGATAGATTCTCCTAGCTTGAATGCGCATACAACTGATGGTGCAAAAACTCGCAAAATTTATGTACTGATGATTGTAAATGAATATCTTATTTCAGTCATGACTGTCAGTTATTTGTGAACTAAATCTGCTGTAAATAGGAGAGCTTTTATGTGATTTAGTTGTCACTAGCCGGGTTTCCATTACAGAATTGTTGCAAAACTTTTGCGTTATTTTATAAATATTGACAAAAATAAATAAATAAAATAATATTGCGAATTGACAGCTTTCCCATTATCTGATGTTATGCGACTAAAACTTTATTTTTTCTTCTCGCAATAAGTCATGCAAACGGATGTTGGTATTTTAAGGAAAAACTATAAATGACGTTAAAATAATGCATTTTTGTATTTTGTTATTCACTTGCTTGCACACTTGAGTTATCAGTAATTTAAATATTTTAGTATATAATGAGTTTATTTGCAAAAATAGATAACATTAATAAAAAATGTTTTTTTATTATGTTATCACGTTTTTATTGTGTTAGTTAGCTGTATTTTTAGTTCTTTTTAACCTAATTAAAATAACCCAACTGCAGTTTGATTGAGATTAATTGGAATGCACAAAAAAAAACACATGATTTTTGAAAATTGTTAAAAACAAAGTTATCTGTTTTTGATAATGAACTCTTCATATTGAAATGCAATGTTTTGACAGTGAATGACAAGGTACTGATGAGTGATGACTAGAAAAATTATAAACATGGTACATCAACCTCTACTTTTAATACTTAAGTACTTAAAAAATCAAGTACTTTCGAATTCAAGTACTCAAGTAAAATTCAAAGAAATACTTGTACATTTCCTGGAGTATTAATATTTTAGGGTTTCTGATCTTGAAATCAAGCCCTTGGTTTGATTCGAGCACTTCGTCCACCACTGTGTACTTTCATGGTCTTTTCGGAGTTCAACAGCCATTAGTCACGGTCTACTTTCATTGCATAGAAAATGCCATTCTGCCAAAACTTCTCCTTTCATGTTCCACTTTAAAAAGAAAGTCAGAAGGGTTTTGAACAGTATAATGATGAGTAAATCAACTATTCACATTCTTTGCATTCTGGGTAAAATGAAGTCTCTGGATGTCATCTGTGATTAAATCCAGAATGAGAAAGATCAACGTTTCCACAAGCAGGCTAGAAACAGCAGTGTGACGCGTCCTGCCCCTGGAGGAGACGATCGACTTCACGCCACTCCTTACATGCTTCACATGCCTCTCTCTCTCAAACACACAGAGAACATGAGAAAGTGGGGCAGTGGCTGTCCTGGTTACACAGACCCACTCCCACCATCTGCTGCTGCATCATCACAGCGACACAGTCATTCACAGGAAGTGCCTTCATCCTGCGCTCAGGCATGATGTACAGAAAGAACAGACAGGGTGGAAAAAAGCCACATGGTAGCCTGCAGGCCGTACTGTCAAGCCGGGACTTGAACGGCAGTTTGGTTTCCCATCGGAGTCATCGTCTTCTGCGGTCGCTGCTGTAGTATCGGTGCGACTCAATGCATGCTGGGTCATGTGGAGGAAAGGGTTGCCATTTTACATCAAACCTGACGGGCCGCTTTGCGAACAAATGTTGCGCTACCTGTCGAGCAACTTTTTCTGAAGGAATTAGAATGTAATCACACCTTGGTAAACACCCTGATAGTGCCGTTTTAGTGCAGTAGAGCTCATCCGTGGTTTAATCCTAAGCACTTCTAACAGATGTTTAGCATCTTTAGACAAATACAGGTTAGAGAGACGGGTTCGATGTTTGCAAACATCTGACGCAACAGATTACAGAGTATTTCCATATTTTATTTTTTTTTAAATGTCCCTTACAGGCTGTAAATCAAGAGCGCACTGAACTCTCTTGACAGAGGAGGGTCATTTATCTGTCAATCATTTCCAGCAATTAGTTCTGTCACTGCAAAAAAAAAAAAAAAATAATAATAATCCAGATATATATTCCATACTGATAAACGGACAATATACAAACAAATGATAACAAAATCCATAAAATACAATAAGTATTTTTAAACATTTATTATTACTGAAATTTTTAATAAAGCAAATTATTTCAAATGAAAAAATTTATATTATGAGTTTAATAAAAAAAAAATAATAATAATAATAATAATAATATTACAAAATAAAGTAATAATAAATAAATATTGAAAGCAATTATATACTTAATAAACTTATATGAATGAAATTAAAACTTAAATATAGAATAGATTTAAATCAAACTTAAATATAGAATAGATTTAAATCAAACTTAAATATAGAATAGATTTAAATCAAACTTTAATATATAATAGATTTAAATAAAAATTAAATATATAATAGATTTAAATAAAAATTAAATATATAATAGATTTAAATAAAAATTAAATATATAATAGATTTAAATAAAAATTAAATATATAATAGATTTAAATAAAAATTAAATATATAATAGATTTAAATAAAAATTAAATATATAATAGATTTAAATAAAAATTAAATATATAATAGATTTAAATAAAAATTAAATATATAAAAGATTTAAATAAAAATTAAATATATAATAGATTTAAATAAAAATCTTAATATATAATAGATTTAAATAAAAATTAAATATATAATAGATTTAAATAAAAATTAAATATATATATATATATATATATATATTATATATATATATATATATATAATAACTTAAATAATAAAGCCAAATTATTAATATTACAGTAACATTTTAGTGTATTTTTTTACATTTATATATTAAATTAATGACTAGCACGTATAAGACTTAACATATTAAAATTTTGATGTACTTTGATATTTTTAACAGCTGTCTGTAAAATCAGAATCATATCTTAATAGTTTTTCATTTATAGTTCATTTTTTTTTCCTGTTAAAAAAAAAACAAAAAAAAAAAAAAAAACCGCAGTTGAGTTCGCAAACAGCGCTTTGAGGAAAGAGCTGACACTATGATACGATAGAGATACGATAAACTGGATCTATTTAAACACGTGACTTCAGCTCAACTCTTTTATCTCTCATGTTCCCATTACACAATTTCATTTCTCTTCAAGCTTAAGAAAACTGAACGTGTTTCGTTCTGAAATGTGTCGTTTCTGAAGAGCAGACAACTCTCACATCCTCCTTGTCTGAAGTTTGAGCCGATTCTGGTGGACATCAGCAAAAACTTTATATGTGATAAGTTCCACAGTATCCAGGACACACCCCTCAATGTAAACGACACAAATTCCGTAACGATCACCCCCCCCCCCCCCCCCCCCCCCCTCACCATCTCATCAACAAACCACTTCAATAAAGATCAAGCTTTTCAAAAAGATCGCCCTTTATGCGCTCAAACTGATCTCCCACAAGCAGTTCATCCCTACTTTTCCATTTTACAACCATATTTACTGTCCGATTCCCACAAGCAGTGCTGGAGACCAAGCGCGTGCTTACCTGAACATAATATTCTCGCAGTAGTCCGCGACCCTCGTAAGGTTCTGGTAACTCTCCACGAGAGCTCGTTTACCGGCTGGAATCTCTTCTTCTAGTAACATCTGCAGCTCTGCCATCTTACATGTCTCCACAGAGCTTCCTACTCCTCGTCTCTGGGTCCTGGGATTTGATTGAGAGCTCAAGCTCAGCCCCAGTGATGTCGGAATCGTTCATTTGAGTCGAATCTTTGTAATGAATGAAATCGAACCGGTTCACAAAAAACCGGCCTGAACGATTCGTATATCGGACTGAATCGGGTAGAGCTATCCCGCGAGTCAACGACTCATGAATCATTGAACCGAGACATCTACGACTCGCATTAAGCCGGATTTATCTACGCAAGTTTTTGGAGTGAACCGAGTAGCAGGAACAGGACGGACAGGAAAATGTGTTGACAGTTTTATTAACATGCATACGAAAAAGAGTTGTTTATAATAAAAATAATATTACAAGCTGCAAAACCGTGCGATGTACCGTGATATTAATAGTTAAATATTGTATTTAGATTTTGTGAGAGTTGAAACAAAGAGTTAAATGTAAACTATACAACCGTTTTACCTCTAACGTAATCAAGAAAATACCAATAAAACAAAACAAAAAAAAAAAAATATATATATATATATAATATATATATAATATATATATATATATATATATATATATATTATATTTTAATAACTATATATATATGCGGCTTTCATTTAAATATTAATGCTACCCCAGGGACGCACGATGACGCCATTACGTACTGACGCAAAAGAATCAAGAGAATTGTTTCTATTAAACGGTCCATTGAAAGAATGTTCAGAAGAACCGATTCTGGGAAATGAGCCACACTTTCCATCCTCCCTCCCTTCCGCCACCAGCGCCGCCCATCAGCGCAGCTGATACATTGTTGCGGAGCGAATGGAACGTTGGGAGTTGTAGTGTTATAATACATCCAGTAACGAGGGACGGAACGCTTTGTTGTGTTCCATTAAGTGTCACACTGTTGCCTCTCCGTCTATTGCGCAGTAAGTTAATTAAGCGCATTATGTCTCTTTAGACATATGCGTCAAAATACTGCTAGGCACATTCAAAGTTCGCAGCCAGAGACGGTTTTTTATGTCATAAACTCCCCTGGGTAAGCTTACCTCGGGGAACTACATTACCCTGAATGTTACGCGTGTAGATGAAGAATTATGGTATTTGTAGGATTTTGGATTCCATTGTTGCAAGACTTAACGGCAGCGTCGTTCTCTAAAGGAACTACACTTCCCAGGAAACCACCTGAAGTAGGCTTTCATATGTTGTCCTGTCAGGTACGTATTCGTGAGGTGTAGTCTCTAGCGCATCAGCTGGAAACAACAAATGGTAAAGTATCAAATGCGTCGTGCTTGTTTTAACGTCGTTTCGATCGTTTCTAATGCAAAGCTATAATCTGAATCAAGAAATATCACATTAAACAGTATCACTGCAAACTTTCAGACATGTCTTGCTTGTCCCTTCGCCGGATTTGTAAGACAAACTGGATTGTTTTGGGCATAAACGGTCTAAACAGTCTCATTCAACGTTGCAGTTTTAGGGTTACTGTAATTGCGACAGATGCAAAGGAACATTTCTGAATTATTATAATATCGATTAATAAAAATGTAACTTTGTCTGGTAGGTTTGAGGAGCTCGATCTTGCTGTAGCGGTTAGATTGTCATGATGGAGGCTGACAACCAAACCAGTCTACGAGCAGAGGTTTCAGTGCTGCTGTCAAAGTGATCCAAAGTTTCCTTTCAAACGGTGAGTAAATATGTAACAGTCATTTTAGTAAACACACTGTGTGTATTGTGTGTTATATTGCACGGCAGGCACGCGCGACCCCTCACCTACTTTCTTATGATCGCTGCAGTTCATAATCAAATGACAAATTATCACGGGTTTCCACGCTTAACGCGATTAGCCTACATTCAGCCGAGCTTTCTTGAGTGCTGAAAAAAACTCGTGTTGCCACTAGCCCTGCTCAGAGACTGTGTGTGGGTGATGGTGATAGGGCATCAGTAATTTTATCATATATGGCAACATGCAAGATATATTAAAGACATGGCTAAACTGAATGTCTGTGTGTGGAGGGATACGTTCACCAAAAAAAAAAGTCTTGTTTACCCCCCAACAAATATGCTGTTATTATTATCGTTTGTTTGTGACCAATGTCAGCATAGTTTTTGAAGATAATTTTGTGATTGTTTTTTTTAATGTTGCATTAAACCTAAAAATTCTTTGAAAATAAAATGAATTTTTATATTACTGTTTATTATTCCTTTTAATGTGGAATGAAACATATGGGTTCAGACGAATTCTATGCGAAGCGCCAATCAACACCACACTTACGCGTTTTAAGTGAAATTTAAAATAAATTCAAGTTTATTAAAAGGTTTTAGTCACACAAAAAAAAATGAAAATATCGCTCATTGAAGCTTCCCTCCTGTAGTTTCCAAAACCCGTAAGACCGCAAGTTTCATCTTCAGCCCCCATTTTTTGGTGGATCTGAGAGCACTCAGGTACCCTCCCATAGAAAGCACGGGTCCTTACCCGGACCAACGTCCAGAAACCATAGCCAGGAGATCTCGGTAAAAATAAGGCCATCATTTGGTGCAACCGTCATTTTCTGAAGCTACAAAGATACCTTTGTGCGAAAGAAGAAAAAAATAAATAAAACGAACTTTATTCAAATACCAAGTCTCTCCCCTCAGTTAGCAAACGCCGTCCTAGACCCATCGTAACGGTGTTTATTTCTCTCATAAATAGAACAAGGCACAAACCAGTAGATCGAATAGACACCATAAATAGGCGACCGCCAGTGTTAGGAGAGAATTGTTTAGAATAAATAAAAGTTAGTCAGATCGAATAGAAAACAGAGCAAGCTACGTGTTAGCATTGGCCTTTTTTTTTTTTAAAGAACAAACAGGCAGTTCGAAAGCCGGAGGACCGCAGTTGGGCCCGGTTCATTCCAACAGGAGGTCACTCTTAATTTTTAAACGGCTCTGTCTGACCGTGATGTTGTGCGTCTTTGCGGCAATCATTGGGGTGGCACCACCTAACGCAACGGCAACTTGCATTGAACGTTAAGCTTCTCGAGGGAACATACACCCTCGTATCGTAATATATTCAGGTTAAAGGGGAGCAGAAGCCGGGGTCGGTTTTGTAGGTAACGATCATGTTTGAGCCGCTCTGCGTAGTCCCGGCAACTGATGAAACGAGGTGTCCTGTGATGTTAGTTTATTTTCAGCACATTAAAGACTAATCTTAGATGTATAGGCAAATATTTGTAATAATTTTTTTTTTTTTTTCATTTTTATCTAATATTGTATAACTTGTTGATTTTATTTTATTTTTTTAGGTTCATTTCAGCCTTCCAATGACATGATGCTGAAATTTTATAGCTACTACAAGCAAGCAACACAAGGCCCCTGTAACATTCCCCGTCCAGGATTCTGGGACCCTATTGGCAAAGCCAAATGGTATAGAACCTGATAAATATGTAAATTTATCAAAAAAAATGATATATATATATATATATATATATATATATATATATATATATATATATATATAAGTGTCAGTTGTTCTTAAAGTTAAAGTGTATTTTTTTTCCCCACTATTAAAATAGTTTTCATATCTTAGTTTAATAAATGCTGTTGACATTCTAAAGAGTGCAAACAGTGCGAGCGGTTTCAAAACATTGCTCTGTTTGCGCTCTCATGTTAGTTTATGGCTCAACCAATGGTGTGAGTTTGGGGATGGACTACCTGTTCAACCAACAGCAGACAGGGGTAGTGTTTCCAGTACCATTTCTCGCCACTAGTGATGCAAAATGACAGACTTCTCCTTTAAATGAGTTTACACCATTCAGAGCGGTGTCCGTAAGCTAGTGAAAATGAACTGTTGAAAGTTCACTGAGATAACAGATCGGAATCAGTATCACATCAGGTTTGTATTATTAGTAACTAGTGCCACAGAAAGTTCTGCATTTGAACTTCTGCAAAAATCTATTTTAAAGTCCTTGTTGAAAGCCTTTAATGTAACCGAGAACGATGAGTAAGAAAATCAGTTTTCCACACAGACTGTTTTACTGTGCTTCATGCTATTTTAGTTTTTCTCTCTTTTATGCATGCATCTGAGAGTTGTTTTGAAATGTGCAAACCGCTGCTAGAGTTTCAGTTGATGGTGAGATGACAAGTAAGCAGTGTTGACAAGCTTATGAGAGCAAAGTGTTCACTGACCCGTCCTGCTGCTCGTGTTTAGGGATGCGTGGAATTCTCTTGGGGAAATGCAGAAGGAGGAGGCGATGGCGGCCTATGTGGAAGATTTGAAACTGGTATAATGTTTTAGATTTTTAAGCAGTGTTTAAATATGTGGTATGATTTAATGTAATGGTTTGTGTAACTTGGTTTTACATTTGCTGAATAGATTCTGGAAAGTATGCCTGTAACAAATGAGGTCGAGGAGCTTCTGCAGGTCATTGGGCCATTCTATGAGCTCGTTGATGAAAAGAAGAAGATAACGCGCAGGTGTCAGATTTGACCACAGGTAAACTGAACAACAGTGCCCTCTTGGAGATACACCAGTGTGCATGCACAGGGAAGAGACCGGTCTCCCGAGCAGAGGCGCGTTGGGCTTTTTAAACAAAATAAAGCCTTGCTAATAACAGATGACTTTTCAAAAAATCTTACTGACCCCAAACATTTAAACTGTAGTTTGCAAGTAAATAACAATAAAATCTTGTTTACATTAATTAACTAATTACCCCTTTGTTTCATGTTCAGCCCGCTTGGAAAGATTTGCTAGGCAACTTGAAGGCAAGTGAATAGCAGTGTGTTCTCCCTCAGCGGCCTGTGCCCTTAGTTCATAGTGCCATGGTCCAGGTGCTTGCTTTAACGCCTCACTCACTGCTGTTATTAGTGTAGATTAGTCTGGGGTCTGTGTAAGGGCTGGAGTGTTACTGGTACAGCTTTACTTTTTTGTGCAATAGTCCTGATAGAACAGACCTTTTAGAAAGTGTGCCTATCAAGTTTCAGAACATATCGTCAATGCATCATCTTACATGTGTATTGTTGTTGTCTCCAGGGTTTGGGAGCATGCTAACATCACCACCCAAAAGTGTCACCAAAAGCATCATCAGGACGATGGAGATGAACGGCAGCCTGGACAGTTACCCCATCAAAATATCAGAAACTCCACAGACTAAATCAATAGACATGGAAGACTTACAAAAACATAATGAGGAGGAAGAGGAGGAGAAAGATGAAGAAGAGGAGGCTAAAGAGGTGAAAAAAGGTAAACCTCATAATTATTGTTGCTCATACTTAAGGTGCAGTCACATGCTGTTTCTGCTAGAAGGCGAAAGATTTCCCAAAGCTGATTTTGTAACAGGTTCAAGGTTGGTGTACAAATTTGCCAGCGTGACTTTCAGCGTGACTGTGCTGTATACAATAGTTACACTGTTTTGAAAATAGACAATGGGCTTTTTTTTGCTGCAAAGTTCAAAATATTCTAGAGACAAATTCTAGATGCTCTTTGCATTGGCCAGTAATCACAAACCACCCAGAACCTGTTTCAAGCATTCAGTATCATGAACAGTTTTGCATTGGTAAGCGCCACTCATCTTTCCTCATAAGCATGTATTGTAATACATTTGCTTCATTGCAAACAATGGTGTTTTTTAGCCTCACAACTGAAGAAAAAGGCTTCGGCAGGCAGACCTAAAGGACGGGGTATCTAATGGGAGTATCGGCCCAACATTAAGTCCTTTGCCAAATGGAACGCCAGGAGGGGTCTAAGTCTGATTGAACAGGCAGGAGTCAGAAGAAGACGCTTGAAAGCTTTAACCACCGATAGAAGGACGTCATAGAGTTTTGAATGAAACATCAAAGGTGAGCGAGAGAAAGGACATGGGGGTAGTCATTTACTTGAATCATTATTTTTTTAAAGTAAGCTCTAGGACTACTTGCCGTAGTTATCTGACGCACTCTCTTTATATGTGAAGCAGAAGCGTGTCCAGTTCACCATGTGGCCAGGATTAGCGACAGGGAGGTGTACTGGACCCATCGACCAGTTTGGTGGAGAAGAGGGTGAGTCGATTTCAGGTTACGCTTAAAGATGTGATCCAAAAATCACGTGACGATGGGAGTGTAGGATCCAGTGTTAAAGGGATAGTTAAGCTCCTAAAAAATATATAGAGGTCAACTGGGATGCCTGTAAACAGTGATGTAAACTGTGAAACAGTGTCCAAAATGTTCATGCATCCATGAGCATTTTATTCTCAAAACACATACTAAAACAACCAAAAACAGTAAAAAAAGAAAATCAGTGTGGGGTCACATGAGGTGAAATTCAGCAAAATGGTGGTCAGAAAGGTCTGTTTTCAATAGTGTGTAGAGTGAATGAATCCAGATCACACAGAATCATTTCAAACCGACAAATTTCTATCGGTCAGCAGAGAGATTTCAACATGACCACCTTTGAACCCACTGTGAAATCTGCATGGATCCATTTTAAAAATGACAATCCCTAAACAACGTCAGTGTGACTGCCCGCTGTTACGCCTCTGGCAATGGCTTTTCCAAAATCTCCCAAAATGTCCAGAATGCAATGTGCGTTGTTCCTGGTCTCCAGGGAATCTGAGCTACATGTCCAGCCACTTCACTCACTGGACGTGGACCGAGGAGAGCCACGCACACTATCCTCCACAGAAAGCAGATCAGATCAACAAGAGGGGAAACTGCTGCTGGGACGGGATGGAAGTGAGGTACAGCATGGTGGAGAAGTGGAGAAGACGGAAGGATCAGCAGAGGCGGTTCTCAGAGGCAGGCACTTCCTGCGAATAGAAGGGACAGTTCTGTGGTCAGCGAGGGGAAGAGGTAGCAAAACCTAGCAACCACAAACAACAGCAAATACACATATAAAATCTGTTTCAAAAACCTTGCTAGCATTAGATACTAATTGCCTACCATTGTTGCTGTTCTGTTTCCAGTGTTAATTTTGATTTAGTTTTAATCATAGTCTTTATGACTAAAGCTCACATTTCTCTTTTCGTCATATTTTAGTCATGTGAATTGTTTTTTGTTTAATATCCATAAGAGTATCCAAATCAACTTATATTGGGTTTTGATATTATGGGGATTTATCAGTGATTAGACCTACGAAAATTAATGCGGTGGACACACAACATGCCCTTTTTGTTAAAATAGAATTAAAAACCCCTTCTCATAAAGAACAAAAACATGGTCTTCTTTGTTTAATGAAAACCAATGGTTATATTAGGCTAATTATGAATTCTTTTGTATAGAAGACTTGTTTACCATGATGTTCTTCATGTTCTTTCAAGCAGACTATTTATTTCTATTAATTAAATTTAGATTAATCTTTAGGGCCTACTAAGTTTTTAAGTAGTCAAGAGCTGTGCCGTGATTTCCTGTCTTTGTTTTGTTGCTTGGATTAAAAGGGGTCATATGCTGCCTGCTAACAGAACATTTTTTTGTGTATTTGGTGTAATGAATGTGTTCTCAGTTACAGTTCTAAAAAAACATTATATTCCATACTTGTACATTATTGTTTCATCCTCTAATGCCCCGGCCTTCTGAAACCTCCGATGTTTACACAAAGCTCATCCAGCTCTGAAAAGGGAGGTGGCTGTGATTGGCCACTTACTCCAGCTCGTTTGGGTGATTGGGCCGAATGCCTCAACGCGTGTACGGAAATGTTAACATACTTGTGATGTCCGTTGTACCCGCCGAGCAACGGACATAAACATCAATCGCTCTATACAACATGATTTGTCTGGTACTGTTTCTTTATGGAAGGCCAAACCAGTAGTTTTGCTTTCACATGAAACCAGCGTCTATAACGACATGGCGGCAGCAACAACACTACTACAACGAGAATAAAAGGTACGCCTTCTTTCTTTGCGTGAACATCTGGGCGACGTTATGCAAATCTTCCCACATACTGACGTAGACATGTGGGGGCGTGTTAGAACGAGACGTTTCAGGGGGGCGTGGACGAGTGTTAACTTTTATAAAGAATATCTCTTTGGATTTGAGACTTTAGTCTTTGCAACTTTACAGATCTTCTTTATTCACCAAGAGCTTGTAACACTCCAAAGAGAAAGGAAAAATTGAAATTGCATTATATGACCCCTAAAACATCAACTACAAGGACAATAGCAACTAAATTATGCTGCTATCCCTTTAAAACTTTAAAATGTACTGATACACGTTCTCCATTCTGTTTACGTTCCACTTTATGATGTAATCCAACTGTGAT
Source organism: Cyprinus carpio (assembly GCF_018340385.1). Taxonomy (NCBI): domain Eukaryota; kingdom Metazoa; phylum Chordata; class Actinopteri; order Cypriniformes; family Cyprinidae; genus Cyprinus; species Cyprinus carpio. Next base: position 236,423 of record NW_024879400.1, on the reverse strand, counting down.
ACTCCGTGCGACACTACAATTTGACATAATATTTGTGTGGTACCGTCATTCATGTAGCGACGTAAGAGTATTCGAGGAGTAGCTTGAACCCTTTCTGTGGGGTGGTTAGTAGTCTTCCAGGGTCTGCGCTCAGAAAACCGGCACCGAATTGATTTCTCTCTTTGTGTCTTACAGATTTATCAATATGTCGCCTCTTCTCTTACTCCCCCATTTGACTTTTTTTTATCGTTTTAATGCTACACTGCCTGCAAGTGTATGTTAGTTTATGTCCCACCGGCTTATTCTTTACGCCTTAACCTCCGACCACGCAGCCTTTTTAGAAGTTTTTTGAATTCGTCTTTCCCAAATCATCCTTCTACTTTCGCACTCTCGTTTTATTCATTGATAATGTCAATAGATTGTACCATCATAGTTTTAAGTTTTAGTTCATTAAAATCGTCCCCCCCTCCCCCCCGGTTGTGGATTTTTTGTCAGGGGAATAAAAAATGTTATTGATTTTGATGAGTAGACTGATCATGACCACAAAACGTTTCTGATTCTGTTATGTAGTTTTGCTTTTGTTGTGCATTACCCTTAGGAATACTTGCTGATGTGAATGTGCGTACTGTAGTGCATCGTGTTTGTAGCCAGGCCACTGCTTTTTATTCTGCATCCTGCCAGCACATAATCTCTACCTCATCACGATTTGGTGCTACTACATGAATTCTCTGTTGTTTGTCCTCATTGAGAATGGCGAGACACCTTACCCGATCACGAGTGGTTTCATAGCTCGAACGAATGAGCTAAGAGGCTGATAGCTTTACAGAGCTGTGAGTGCTTCAGCGATGTAACGCGATATGTTTGCTCCCATATGAGTGATGATTTTGTAGTGTGGCATAGGTCGCTAAATCGCTGCTATCTACTCCTACTGGGGACTAGGAGCCTTGTCGCCCAAGTCACTACGCTGTTTCTAGTGTCGCGATCCTGTTACGCATTACCTGCTAGTGTGTGCTCAATCAGTAATAACTGAATGTATTCCGCTGAGTTCGTATATCTTTGTAGTCATTTATTAATCGATACAGTTTGAGGTTTCATAAGTGACCCAAACAAATAAAAAAAAAAAAAATAAAATTACTAAAACAACAGCTCTGTGCAGCCACGAAATATCACTCCTCCTCGTGAAGCACACAAGACTTGATTGTTGATTACAGTAGAACTTGATCTTAAAAGGGTTAGATTTAACCCAAAAATCTCAAATTGTCAACCCTCACTCGTGTTCGTTTACAAACCCGCCAAGACCTTTCTGTTCATCTTTGGAACACAAATTAAGATATTTCTGCTGAAATCCGAGAGCTTTCGGACTGGCATAGACAGCCAAAGCAAATGACACGTTCTAAGGCCCAGAAGAACCATAGAAGGACATTGGTTGAAGATAGGCCGATGTGACATCAGTGGTTTCACCTGTACTTGCTATATCACATACGATTTCTTTCTTTACCTGCACAAAGGAAAACAAAAATAACAACCATGTTTTTTCAAAATTTCCTCTTGTCTGTCATTCTTCCAAGCGGGCTTTCACGAGAGTACCTTCCAGATGTGTGTGCATTCCTCTGCTTTTAAAACAAGGCGCATGACGCACATCCGGGTTCTAATGGCTAAACACTGGCTCTTGAGTCAGCAGAAACTACACGCATGTGTCATGTTTAGTTCCCTCTATTTAAAACCGTTGCCCTTACTAACTTTTCTGGGCCTGGAACGGTGGTTGTTGTGTATTTGTCTATGGCAGGGATCAGGAAAACTCTTGGATTTCATCAAAACTATCGTTAATTATGTGATTGCCAAAGTAAGCCCAGGTTTTTGCAACGGCAACGAGGGTGAGTAGTGTTAATGACAGAAATTGTTAATTTCTGGTTGTGCACCATACCTTTACACATGTTATCCGTTCTCTAGGCTAAGCATAACAATAACTGTTTCCCATGACAACTATTTGGGTAAAATAATCAGTTTTGGAGGAAATTATATGTACAGTAACTTTTCCTTCTCATGTGACATTTGAGCATCACGTTTACCTTACAATGCTATATAGGTTTTGGAACAGAAGCTGGAATCCTCAAGTAAATTTGTTTTTGAAACCTTTGTTTTCTTTAATCTGTTTTCATCTGATCTACAGAAGTTGTGCGTGCTGTTTGCACATACCTGCAGTGTGCTTCTCTTGGGTATCAGGGCCCAGGTCCCCTGCTTTGGGCTCGAGGTCCAGCGGGACCACCGCAAGGGCAGTGGGGGAGATGGGGAACTCTGGGGGACGGATAGGTCGACAACCCAGAATCTGAATGACACAGAATATCTTGTGCGTCTGGCCAGACTGCACGGACGACGCTTGCAAGCGCGTGTTTAGAGAGGCTACCACAGGCTGGAAGCTGCTCACAGGCCTCCACAGGTTAAACAACAGTCTCTTGTGCTATCCCCTCAATACAACATAGATTAACACTGATCAAGTATGAAACATTACATTTTTGATTTGTCATGTGCAAATTCTCAGGGCACGATCCTTAGCGCTGCCCGCAGACTACCTGTCACCTACACTTGCAAATAAAACGGAATGAAGGTCAGCTCATTTTAATGGACACTGATTAATGGGCTTCACCCAAAATGACTGTCAGCTATTCATCATCCCCCTCAAGTTGGCTCCAACCTGTATGAGTCTTCTCTTCGGGCGGTTTCGAATCCTAGAAAAAAGCTAGTTTGCAAGGGCGGTTGGTAACAAAACAGTTTCTGGTCCCCATTGACTTTCCGCACCTATTTTGTATATTTTCCCCCTACGCATGAGAGAATGAAAGTTCGTAATGCATGAACTGATCGAAATGTAAAACTTGAATGCTTGCAAGGCGACTTTGGATAAAAGCGTCTGCCACTAGCTCATAACTATCAATTTTGATCACTTTGCCCCAAAATTGTTTTGAGTTTTTAATTTATGCCATTGCCAATAGAAATGGGTGTGCTGATATAATATTTTCATATGCTCAGTTTATCCTATTATTTTATAATGCACAGAAGCCCTCCTGGTGGCCCTTTTGAGTGTTCCTCCAGTACAACTTGGCCCTTTGCGGTCATATCTGGGCCGTTTTGTGGTGGCAGTGGCTCATCCGTCCCTGTATCTGCACAGCGAGGAGAAGGTAAGCGGCTGGCCCATTTTACCCAGCTACTGTCCACTACTGCGCTTAAGTGTTTTTTTTTTTTTTTTTAGGTTTTTTGCTTTCAATAGTATAAAAATACCAGCAAGGATATATTGATTAACAGTGACCCTTGAAGCACCTTTTATAATACAAACGGTTTCTATTTGAGAATTAAGGATGTATTTCTCTTTGAACTTCTCGTCGATTCAAAAGCATTCTACCCACGAAACAAAAAAAAATGTATATATTAAGTATTAATTATAAAATGTTTGATAACTGGAGTAATTGAGCTGAAAATTCAGCTGTTGCATCAGCACACATAAAATTACATGATAAATATATTAAAAGTAGGGCTGTATTAAAAGCATTAAAACCTTTTACACACAATCTCATTCATCTACATTACTGCTGATTGATTATGATGATCAATTAATGCATTGCAAATTAATTGCAAGTTTTCCTTGAGGACAAATTACCCCCAATGGTAAGTCATTATTATAATTACATGAGGAAAAGCATTGCATCGAACTTAACAAGAAATTAGCTTTTATTTTCAAAGCTACGTTTTTCATAAGAAATATTTTCATTCAACATCGAATTTATTTCCCAACTATTCCTTAGGCTGACATCGCTGGTGAGCATGCGTTTTTGTTTTTTTTTTCATCCAATGAGGATTTGAACCACCATTGTGGTGTTGTGTTTCCACGATTGGACACAACACTTTTAACTGTGGACTTTGTGTTCTAACAATTTGGCCAATAAACGGACGCTCTTAAGATCATGTAATATTCATCACCACATATATTAACTGTTGCTATAAAATCAATTTCAACCTGTGCAACATCGTTGAGATTGTCCGGAACAAACAAAAAAAAAAACGCATTCCTTGCTCATGTGATATTGCTAATTTGATATAAATATAAGACAAAAACCCATGCAGGAACTATGTTCGTGCTCTTCGGTATCTTGAACTTTTAGGTATATTCCGTTCATTCCGTATAGGTTGTTGTCCTGCTGCGTGAACACTGGGTTCATACTGTTGTCTTGGGCGAGGCGGTGCGTTAATCATTATTAACACGTTCTTTTTTCCACTACAATTAATCATACAACTGAAATGTTAAAATAGTGTAAGTTTTAAAACTTAAAATTTTTTGGGTGAACTACTGCTTGAATTGGTTTTTGACGTCTTCATTGTTGCAGCTGCATTGCGGTTTCACCATGCGTAGTTTGAACATAGCTTAGGAATGTATACCGATTGATCATCATTTGAGGGCTAAAAAAAAAAACTGCCAAATGTGCCTGTGATGGCAAAGTATGTTAAAGATTGGATACTCTTGTTACAGAAGAATCAACGAAAGTAATGGACACATCTGCAGACCCAGAGAGAGTTTCTCAGCCTGTCCCGTGCTGTGATCTCTAACTTCCTGCTTTTGCACTTATATGATGACGCAAACTCTAAGAACTAGCTAATGGAAAGGACAGAGTGAATGTACGGCGATGCAGCTTATCACAAGCTTTTTTTGTACTTTTTATTTTTTGAAATGCACAACTTGCTAAGTCACAAGTCCCCAATTCACAATAATTAAAGTAGACTTTTCATAGTCGTTATGAAAATACAGTTATAGAAAATTCATTATTAATGCATTTTTCAGTAATTTATGTCAAGTATGTAATCATTCAGTGTTCTGCGCACATAGCTGCTATCTGTCATTCATACTGTGGAAGATGCAAAGGTGATTTCTGCTTTGAATATCTCTCTGATTCTTGCCGTGTTTGACAGAAAAGAGCCCATATTTGGGGTCTGAGCGTTAATGGGAATAAATCCAGGACTCCCCAGATTGTATGAGCGTAGATTTTAAATGCACATACATATCTAGACATAGCATTCTCTTAAGATGAACGTGGTGCTCTTTAAAGCTATAATGAAAAGACAAACACATGCATATAAAACTGAGCCTTTGCTTCGGAAATCTGAGAAAAAGAGTCAGAAGGCAATACAGAAAATTAGCGAAGACGTTCTTTATCTGTTCCATATCTCCATCTTGTGCCTGCCTGCAAAGATTTGCACCTATTTGGTACCCTCAAAAGTGTGTCAGGCCACAAAGCTCCACACATCTTAAAAATGTCTGAATGTCACCAGCCGTAGAGAAAATAGTTCACCCAAAATTGTAAATTTGCTTACAATTTTACTGTCCCTCAGACCCAAGTTTTCCTTAATCAGAACCGATCTGTGGAGAAAATCGCATCACCTTGCTCTCAAATTGATCCTCTGCAGTTACATGGGTGCCGTCCAGGAATGAGTCCAAACCAGCTGATAAATACTTCGCAAAGAATCCACAAGTAAGGCATGTTTTGTAATAAATCTATCATTAAGACATTTTAACCTCAATCTCTTGCTTCCTGCTAATATAACCTCTATCCATAATATTGCTTTCCTCCATTGAAGCCGTCTCATGTGAAATCATGAGGATGTTTCTTACAAACACACAGCTTTATTCATTTCACAATGTTAGATTAATGGGACAGCTTGCTTGGACTCGCATTCTGCCGGCACCCATTAACTGCAGAAGATCCATTGCTGAGCAATTATGAGGTAATGCTAAATTTCTCCAAATCTGTTCTGATGAAGAAACTAACCTTCCTGTTGTCTTTAATGGCTGGAGAGTGAGTAAATGTTTGAGCATTTTTTCCCCCTTTCTTTTTTGGGAGGGTGAAACTATTCCTTTAAATATGGAATACCAAAATATCTGTCATTTATTTTGAAAGAAAGAAAGGACAAGCACACTTTACGAAAAAAACATAAAAAAAAAGGAAATATTAAGCGTTGGTTAAATAAATGAATGCAGTGGCATTCAAACATTAGTGTGTCTCAAGTGTGCAAATACTTTTTGGGGTCCACTGTATTTTGTAAATTCATTTTCTCAACTACGGTTGCTATATTTGTTACTTAGTTAATTCATGGCTTATGGGTGATATTACTGCAAGGACTGTATGGCATGAGAAGTTTAAAATCTTTCTCAAATGTTTGCAGGATGTATTTGAGATTCGAAAACTATTCCCGGGTTAAAATTGCAAAGCACTTTTGTGAATGTGAAGGAAGACAAGTGAGAAATTAAGAGCTGAAATAATGTGTAATGTTTATAACCCTCTGACTAATATAAGGGTCTGAATTTTAATGACTCATTTACAGAAGGCTAGTTTTTTATTTAATTTTTTTGTTACTGAAAACATGCAAGTGTTTTGTTTCCATTTGTAGTTTGTGTAAATTAGTCAATAAGTGTTAATAATCTCCTTTAATAATTGTAGTATTAGATATGTGCAAAAATATATACTTGGAAAAAGTTGTTTTCTTTAATTGTACTATACTGTAATGTAGCATTTTGCATTATAATTCATGTCTGTTATCGTCTGTAGAGCAGGAGGTTTCTTGATTTACATGCTTTTGTTCAGACTCTAAACACACTATGTTCCCTATTTCAACATTTCAATTTTTGCATAAATTGTGTGCAGAGAATGATCAACGCATGTTTTTCTCCACTGTCACAATACAGTCATTCAATACGTTAGACTAAAGCATTATTAAAAGCTTATGAAAATCTGAGTGGTTTGTATTCCCATATTGCACCATATTAATGCTACGATAACACTTACATCATTAAATGTAATATAATCAGTGGTGGGTAAATTACTTACACGATTGTCGTTCATTACTGATTATAAATTACATGACCAAAAAATTGTACAGTAATGTATTGGATTGGCACATATAGATCTTGTATCTTGAGATACTTTTAACACAACATGTTTAGAAAGTAAGCACTACCCCTCAGGTAGTGAAAATGTATTTATGCTTTACATGGTGAAAAACAGCAAGTTTTAATGTTCAAAGTGAATTAACTTCAGAAATAATGCTTGATTATTAATACAGATTTTCATTTTTATTAAACTGAAAACATTTCTAGAATCTTCTAAAACATAGGCAAGTCTTCTAAAACCACATTTTCAAAGTGTTGGGTATGTATCAAATGATTTATAAATTTGAGCAAAAAGGTAATTTTTTTTTTTAAGCAGATGTTCAGACAGATTCATACTTGCTGTAGACTAGATAAACATTTAGCATGTTAAAATAACAGTCCGACAAGCATAGTTTTCAAGAATACATGAGTAAAAAATAGCAACGTCTTCAATCTAAAGGTGCAGTACATTAGTGGGTTTTCTTTTGTTACATAATATATTACTTTTTCCAAACAAACATGACGGAAAGATTTTATACAACAAGTCTTTAGCATGTATGTGCAAAGTGTTTAAAAACCCCACCTCACCTGCATTTCAGGACACTTTCCAACATGAATGAAGACAGAAAGGAACCAAACAAGAGCCACTGTGGGACCTGCATTCATTAGAGCTTGTACCTGAACATACTCAGTCCACTGTGCTACAGTGTGTGTGTGTGTGTGTTACAGACTGAAGCCTGAATACAGTGAGATGCGTGGGCCGTGTTTCTCTCGCCTCAAAAGTAGGAGGTGTCAGTCTCATCATCAGGCTGAGGGATGAAGGGCGCATAGACTGATGGTGAAGGTTTTCCCAGTCCACACCTCAAGAACGGATGATCCTTCAGCTCTACAGAAAGACACATTAGTAATTGACATCAGTAAAATGTTAATATTGAGAATTAAGTATTTTAACTACTCATTACTTGTTAGTAAGAATTTCTAAAGTGTTGATGTGAGGTGTGTGTGTGTATCCACCTTTTAAAGACAGCAACGCTTGGTTGAATCCATAGTTAGAGAGAATTCTCTATGGCGTTTCTTTGCGTTTCTGGGTTAAACTCCTCTTCTCCATCTGGCCATGGTACATCTGAACACATCATTCATGAAGCCACATGAAGATCAGAACCAGTCAACACAACATAATTCTAATGGTGTAGAGGACAAACAAACCAAAATATCTATTCATTGAATATTTTTGAGGGGGGGCACAAATTTACACATATAGTGGAACGTTTCGGAGATAATAATAATAAACAGTTAAAGGGATACTCCACCCCAAAAGAAAAAAAAATTGTCATTAGTAGGTCATCTAATCACTTACCCCCATGTCGTTCCAAACTTGTAAAAAGCTTTGTTGTCTTCGGAACACAATTTAAGATATTTTATATACCTGGACGCTTGAGACTGTCCCATAGACTGCCAAGTAAATAACAGTGTCAAGGTCCAAGAAAGGTGTAGGAAAGTGGTTGTCAAAATACGTCATACTGCCATCAGACGTGGCAGTCTGGGTTATAGAAGCGCCGGGAAACACTTTTGTAAAGCGAAGAAAAACAAAAAATAAAGACTTTATTCAACAATCCCTTTGTCAAACAGTCCTCCTCTGTGTCTCTCGCATTATCACTGTATGCTGCGTATGCTCTTCTGTGTCATTCTTTGCTTCAAAAAAGTGTTCCCATCGCTTCATATAACCCAGATTGCACGTCTGATGGCAGCTTTTGTACACTGTTATTTACTGGCAGTCTATGGGACAGTCCACAGGCCTCCAGGTTTCATCCAAAATATCTTACATTGTGTTCCTAAAGCGAACTGAGCTTTTGGGACCGGTTTGGAACTAACATGGGGGTGTAAGTGATTAATGACAAACTTTCATTTGGGGTGGAGTATCCCTTTAAAGGGATAGTTCACCCAAAATGAAATTCGTCATGACATTTATTCACCCTCATGGTCGTTCCAAACCTGGTAATGTAACCCCTTCTGAAGAGCTTCTGACTCTGCCTTAGACATGAAATCTTCCCAGACCAGAAAGGTAGGTAAGGAACATTGGTGGTTCACCTGTAAATTTTACGAAGCTACGAGAATACTTTTGTGCATAAAGAAAACTAAAATGACTTTATTCAACAAGAGTGGTAGCCCTTGTGAATAGCGGCAGATAGAAAATGTGTTAAATAACGTTTTTTTTTGTTGTTGTTGTTGTTGTGTTTCTTTGCGCACAAAAACTATGCATCATCGAATTGAAAATTACGGTTTGAAGCACTGCTGTCACATGGACTAGTGTACCGATGTCTTTAGGAGGGTCAGAAAGCTACTCGGATTTCATCAAAAATATCTAAATTTGTCTTCCATTTGAAAGCTTTTTTGTTTTTAATAAATAAGTTAAAAACCACAATGGTATTTATCACTGGCCCTCTTACCTCTGTTGAGAAGGTTCTGGAACACCAGTGAGGGGTCTCATCCATTAAACGGCGGGACTCCTGTGAGGAACTCGAACAGACAGGACACCTAACGCCCACAGTCCACCATGAAATCCTGTAGTAGAGCAAAAGAATAAATAAAAAATTGAGACGCGGGGTTCTTTTTGACAACAACAGAAACTTGGCACAAAAATGTGTTAGAATAGTGACCACTATTAGAAAGCAGTGACAGCAAGCGGTGTAAGTTGATTTTGAGGGGAAAAGGAAACACCACCAAACCACACAAAACCAGCTTGACTTGACTCGGGTATCATGACAGACAAGGGCACATCTACAAAACTGAACAACAAATCAGGTCTCACAGATCACGGGCATACATAAGTGCTTCCATTAGGAGGTCCGAACATGGCAGATGCTAAGTCCACCTTGCAAACTGATCAAGTCGTGGCCACAATAAATAACAGATTGGTAAAACTAACTATTTTAAGAAAACATAAATTCTACAAAACTTTTTCCAATCTAGGATGTGTGGGGTGGTTGGCAGGGTGTTGCTATGCAGTTTGCTAGGGTGTTCTGGGAGTGGTCAAAAGGACCAGAATCAAAAGAGGTCCATCTCTCGATAGGCAATTTCGATAGGATTTTTTTGATAGATCAGAAAATGGTTGTTGCTTAGAAAAGTAATAAACACACCTGTATCTTAAGCTGCCACTATTGGGAGTATCTTTTTATGCCCATAGAACAAACGTGAACTTATTTTAAATTGCTAACATGAAAGATCTACTTAGCTTTCAAACAGTGAGGGCTTGCACGAGTATGACAAAAATCATAATTGTCGATTATTCCCTTGAAATTGTAACTGCGATTATTAATTACCGATTCATACACAATTACATTGAATGAAGTTATAACAATTGTTTCGAAAGCAACTGCATGCTGTATTATTTGATATGAAAATAAACAAGCTGAAACAGCAACTGAATTGAAAAACACTTTTAGTGCTTTTCTATAGTATTACGCCCTCAAATTGTCAACTATACATCAGATTGGTTCTCTATTCTATAAAGTTATGTAGAACAACGTCAAAAAAATAGAGAAATGGTATTATACTGTTATACTAAACACTAAAATGAAAAATAATGGGAAAAAAAACACTTACGATAAACATGGTAAAAGAAAAAAAAAAAAACAAATCTTAAGCATGCGGATACAACATAAGGGAGATTCGAACGAGAAATTGGCTCTATTGGGAACGATTCGTAATTGTTCATTCCATATAATCTATCGCGATGATTAGAAATTCGATTAATTGTTGCAGCACTACTCAAACCCTTAGTGTAAGAATCGTTATTTCTAGCTGAGGCGCACCACGCCTTCAAACAAATAACATTAGCACAGTCATATGCAAAAACAAAGACAACAGTTCCATCGTTGTTCAAACATTTTCTCCAAATATTGCACAGCACTGTTACCCATACCCTAGCATACATAGTAAAAATCGAATCACTTTGGGCTTAGCAAGTATATTAAATAATACAGTATTTTTGCGCAACAGTGCATGTGGCCCAATTAGTGGGTCCAAGTGGCAACCACTGACCATGGCCACTGTTGTTTTTTCAGACACACATACGCATGCAGAGTGAAAAAAAAAGGACAACTAAAACTACAAAACCACAATAGACACTCAGATTGACAAGCACTTGTGTGGCCGTTTTAAACAACTATAAAGACTTATAATGCTCAACTTCTACAGAGAAATACTGGCAACACTGAAAAAGATGGAACTTTCTAGTGAGAATTTATTATGATGATGCAAAAATGGAGTATATTTTTGAGAGTGTAAACTTCCGGCTGTGTGTATGTAAGTGTTTGTGTCAAAACTGCTGCAAAACTTTCCCCAACCCATCCCACAGTCTTCCAGCCAAACAGGTGATCCTGTCAGTTTAGTCAGAGAATTGACATGTCACTTCACTCAAAGACAGCAATGCTTCAAAAGTTACTACAAAGTTAGTGTTCACATTTTCAGGAAGTCGAAGAGCCATAAATGATGTTTCTTGACTATTAACTAGGATAACGCAAAATATGTTTCACTGAATGCCCCAGAATTCCCAGAACCGCCCATAACAGCCCAACAGAGTTCAGACAGTATTTACTGAAGCATTAAAGAGTGATGAATCAGGAGCTGCCAATCACAAAAGCTGCAGCCCATAATGGAATTAGTCAGCCACGTCCTTAACTCAAGGCCCCGATATACGAAAACTTACAAAGAAACTAGCGTGACATGATTTCCTAACAAAATTAGGCCAAAACAAAGTTTGTTTAGAGTTTGTTTTCACAAGTTCAAAGCCTCTTGCCAAAATTAACTTGCTGTTAAATGTTGCTTCGAATTTCTAAAACTACCATTGGTCCATGCCCGATTACGTAATAGGTAGGTGTGATCTGTGGTTTTACATACTTAGATGTGTAATTCAAATTGAAAGCAAGATGTTTAATGGTGTAAATTTGTTGTATAAAGTGCTATATAAATAAACATTACTGGAGTGCTGAACTGCAGCGCTGGTGGAAACATCTCCACATCACTATGATCAGATGCTTTCCTAACTGCTGTTTTCTCATTGCTGTCATTTTGCTGTGTGTTTATTTTGTTACTGAGAGGAAAGCACACAGCACATATTTACACATTCATCGGTTGCAGAGGGTGGAATCAGGAAGTTTGCTACCAGTAGAGCTAATTGTCTGGTATTTCAAAAATTCTTTTGCCCCTAAGCGAACAACAAAGAAATACTTTGCTGTGAGTATATCGAGGTATAATCGCGGTAAAGCTGCCCACACATGCACCAACATCTCCCACTGGTTTGGAATCTAACTGAATACTTTTTAGCATACTTACCACAACTTACAGACCCTGAAACTAAAACATAATATCTGTTAATGAAGGCAAAGTACAAAATTCAGTCCCATTTTATATTAGGTGTCTTAAAAACTATATACTTATGATAACGGTTGACCATTATCATTACGTAATACTTGACTGTACCTATTTCAAGGGATGTAACATTTCACGTCAACTCACAATTCCATTACGATTCTTCCGATTTTCTTTTAACAAAATGAAGTTTAAGACAAATTATAAATTAAATGTGTTCCTTTTATTATTGCTTGGACAAAAGTGCATGCATGTTTCTTTGTGAAATTGAAATATAACACTATAATAATCTACTTATTTAGCACTTGCATATCATTGCTCTTTTGTTGGTTTTGATTGTTTCTATTGTCCTCATTTGTAAGTTGCTTTAGATAAAAGCGTGCTGCTAAATAATGTTTTTATATAATGTAAATGTAAATAAAACTAAATTGAAATTTTATAAAACAAGCTCCAAATCAAAATAAGTAACACAGATAAAAGAAATCTCTTCATATAAACAAAATAAGGCTTTGGTCTGTGCTCTTTCCATTTCAAAATGAGAGGCAACCACTGCATTTTAATCATGATCCAAACAAGATGCTTTCATACATGCAACATAAGCAGTTTTTTTATCTAAATTAAATTGTATAATTTCGAAAAATTGCAAAAAAAAAGCTTAGCATGGTTTGACTTCAGTTTGGTGAAACTGTGCATAAAACAATATCATGCAGAAACAGAAACAGCCGACGAGCTTGAATGAGACAGATTCACTCTCTGCCCAGCCAGGTGGTGCTCAAAGCGTTTCCCCTTGGTTTTCCGCTGTAAACAAAGCACTGCTGCACTTATGAACTTTAAAGGGATACCCCATCCCAAAATAAAAATTTTGTGTCATTATTCTACTCACGCCCCATGTCATTTCCAAACCCGTAAAAGCTTTGTCAGTCTTCGTGAACACAATTTAAGATATTTGGATGAAACCGGGAGGCTTGTAGAACTGTCCATAGACTGCCAGTAAATACAGCTACGCTGATTTGGAGAGAGGAAAAGGAGAGGAATGTTGAATAAAGTCCATTATTTTTTTGTTTTCTTCGTGTACAAAAGTATTCTCGTTCCCCGCTTCATAATGTGCACTGTGTTAATCACTTATGGCAGATGAACTATTCTGAGTGATGCTTTTTCATACTTTCCCTGACCTTGACACTGTTATTTACTTGGCAGTCTATGGGACAGTCCTCAAAGCCTTCCGTTTTTCATCCAAAATATCTTGTAATTGTGTTCAAGAAGAACTACGTCCTTTTTACGGGTTTGGAACGACGGGGGTAAGTGATTAATGACAAAAATTTTCATTTTGGCAGGAGTGAAAAAGTACCCTTTAATTTGCATTATACAGAGTGTGAGATGAAAAGAAAAAATTACCAGACAGTAAGTTGCCCCCTCAGACATACATTCATATTAACTCCTACGGTACCGCTAACGGAATGTGATGTGTTTCAGCATCTCAACCGATTTTGAATCGTCATAATTTTGAATTGATTTTAGAAACACAGCTTGCGGTTTAATCGTTACATCCCTACATATTTCTATAACTACTGACCAATTGAACTACTTACCATGAGGTTTGCCTAATAAAAGTTCCGGTGCCAAGTTAATCAGGAGTTCCCAGGATAAGCAGCCCCCTTCCACACGTTCTGGACCTCTACGAACACACTTTTGGTGTTACTATAGGACTGGAGTGTGAGACATGCAACGGAAAACCATCTGCTGTGGAGTCTAGGAAAGAAAAGGCAAACACATTCTTTCATTTCAATATTCCAGTATAAAAGAGTATTAACCAATTTTCTCCAGTTTTTCTCGCCTTTCCAAAAGATTTATTTTTTTTTTCACTCTTCCTTTTTCTTCCAGTCTAATACGATATCCCAAAGAAGTGAATTTTTTTTTTATTCTACCAGTACTGGTAAAGTGCCTGCTCAAGTACCGGCACTTTTCCCTCGAAACTGGAGTCACTGCAGACTGGTCATTGTGTGGAGGGACGAAGCTGCACGCGAGACAACAACTCCTGCCATCCCAACGAGAGGCGAGGCTGCTGAAGATGTGAAGTACAAGAGCGGGTTTATGGAGCTGCAGATAGCTCCTAAATGCCAACCACGTTCTTGGGTTTTTGAGAAAGCCAGGTGATTTGGAAAACAATACTGTCAGACAACCCACGAGGATGGTCAAATGAAGAGAAACGCTTCAGATTTCTACCGTTGTACGCTTTGCACTTTCTGCTGTGCTTTGGGTGTTAGCCAAGGTGGGACCCCCCCTGGGCCGCCGCGGTGTGACTACGAGAAAATCTCGTTTTTCATCCAGCTCCTCAAAAAGAGGGATGACAAAGCCTCTTGTTTTTAACCACTGACATTCATGGACCCTAGAGCCGTCCCGAATCTAAAGCTAAGAGGCTTCTTCTGATTATTTCGGTCTCATCACCGGGTGAGGTCAGGGAAGCTCGAGTTGGCCTCTGTTTTTTAGGCAAAAGTCACCTCCTCAAAACCACCTTGATCCCTGCGAGATCACACGAAGAGATTTTGGCCAGGGCTATGGGTAGGGACTAGATTGCTTGCTGGGCCCCATTCTCGCCCGTCACTCATCTGTTGACATATTGGTGCACTTTTAACATCATCAACGACCCACAGTGGAGAAAAAATTCCTGTCAAGCCTGTGTGGGACCTTGAGTTGTCCTCAGGAATGTGGAGAGACCTCCTTTACACAGTGTGCGTTTTTCTTGCAATGGACATCAGCGCAGTGCTGAGCTTCTCTCTGCATACAGTCACAAAAGCTCTCTTTCACTGAGGATTGGGCTCTGTTGGCGGCCCTCGGTTTCCTAAAGGGCTGTACCAAAATGATTGATGGGGATCAGCCTTGCCCAAGTGGAGTAGCCAGAGCGGGCAGATGCATTGAATTGGAGCCTCTTTGCAGAAAATATCTGGTTTTAATAATTTATGCTATTGTCCAGCACTTTGGGACATTAGGAGTGGAGTCAAAAAACAGTGCTACTGTGATCCTGCGAGCTCCGATGCTTGGAAACCATCCTCCGCTCACTTTTCCAACGGAGTTGGTCAAAGGGAATGTTTCTTGACGTTCTTTTTCTAACTGCTCTTCCATTTAAGCTTATTGGAAAGGTTTGCAGCAATCTTGAAAAATTCTAGGGAAATGCAAGATTACAAGATTTGCAGAATTGCTAAATGTGTTTTTTTTAAGGAAATACACTTTTATTCAGCGAGAATTCTTTACATTGGGCCAAGATGGACACTAGAACATGTATATTATAAAAGCTCTCCATTTCAGAAGTGGCATGCTTTGTTTCTATTCTTCAAATTAATTATGAAAAATGTATTAGTTTGTTGAGCCACCAAATCCGCATATTAGAATAATTTCTGGAGGAATCATGTGACACTGAAGACTGTGGAGAAAATGGCTGTGCTGAAAGATTAAGCTTTGCCAGCGCAGAGTAAATTGTGAGTACATTCTAGGTACACCTTCAAGAAACCCCTAATTAATTGATTATACTAGATTTTTTGTAACATTTTTTCTAATCTCTCATCATAATAAGCCATTCGAGTATCATCACAAAATCATCAATTAGCTTAAACTACCAAAAAAAAATTATAAGTAATGCATTATATTATTACTAGTTTCATAATCCAAGCGGTGTCCATGATTAATTCAACACCAGAAATAAAAGTTTTCTGTATATTTATTATGCAACTTAAATACAACATAGTCAGTATATATTTTGATATATATTATTATATATAGATATGTATATATATATAAAATGTAATTTTTCTAAAATATATATAACATGCGTAGGTGTGTATTCATATAGTACATAATAAATATACACGATGCACACCACACCTGCTATGTGGGCAAAAGCTTTTATTTTAAACACAAATAATAGTGGTTAAATAATTTTGTCAGCACTAATTATTACACAATATAATGATATCAATAATTAATTACCGGGGGGGTTTTTTGTTTTTGTTTTTTCTCCAAATTCATCATGATCTGTATTGGTCATTTTTTGAGATTGTGCTACTCACTTCCCCTACCTTTTCATCATCACATTGCTCAAAAATCCATTGTTCATACTGTAACATTAAAAATAATGTGATGCCTGAATGCCGTGTAGCATTTAAAAGGTGTCATGTTGATACAAAAAGCATTTTAAACGATGGTGTAATGCTGATACAAAACCTGCTCATCTTCCCAGCATCGGACTGACACAGTCTTAGAGTCTTTCGTGGATGGTAACAGGCCCTGAGTGGGCACCTCCCAACACTCTATCCTGATTTCATCAGCGTGGTGTCAAAACTCCTAGCCAGCAGGCAGGACAACCCACACTGTGGATCCTAGCGGAATTTCCACCTGCTTAGGTTTTACCCCATGTCATTAGCGCAAAAAAACAAAAAAAGACTTTCAAAGCACACTATTCTGAAGCATTCCTAGAGCTCGTAGTTGTTTGATTACTGGTGAATTGAGATGATCAGCCGTCTCTTCAGCAGAGTGAACACAGAGAACTATTCCTCTGCTGGACATTGCCGCAGGACAGGGGGGTGCCCAAAAACACTGTGCTGCTGTGCCGCTTGCCTTCTGAAACTGGGGTATTCTGCCAATTCAAGTCAAAATATGAATATTGTGCCAAACACAGTTTTTCAAAACATGTTAATTGCAGAATTAAAATCCGTTTCAAACATTGTTGTACGTGTTAAGTTGATTAATGATATAGCGGGCAAATTAACAGCAATCACTTTAACAGCCTGTTTGTGCCTTTTAATCTTGGAAGATTAAATTAGCTTTGCTGTTGTTGTTATGATATATGATCATTTTTGTAATGTGCTAGTACGCTAGTGACTCAGTGTCATCAGAAATCATTCTAATATGTCCATTTGATACTCAAGAAACATTTTAAATTATGCTTATTTTTTTCTGTTGAAACCAAAATCTTTTTTGAAAACTGCTTTGATATAATGCAAAATTTCAAAAGAGCGCATTTATTGGAAATATAATCTTCTTGTACCATTGTAATGTCTTTCCTGTCACTTTTTGATCCAATTTAATGACTAAACCCTACAACGTTTGAAGCATACTGATTAGTATTAAGTAGATAATAAATTTAAATGTCACAAAAGAACATTACTAGGTGACATGCCGTTTTTGTCCAAACTGCAATAATGACTTCCAAGAACAGTCTGTGAAAGCTCAGTTCAGAATAAGTTAAATATAGGCAAATCATATGTATGCCACCAAGTTTATCCCAAAAATGTGTTATTATTTATTTTGAATTCTCGCGAAGAGTAACATTTATAGCCCTTTTATTTAAATTTCAAAGATGAAAATGTGTACTAAAATAGACTATTTGAAATTAGCAATATTATTCATCACATCAGAGCTAATAAAATACTCAGAATCACCAGGGGACAGCAGAAAAAAAAAAAAAACCCTTATTGTTGAGCCGTGTGTAAATACTAATGAAATGATTCTGCAATCTCTCACGAGGCCCAAGAGAGAATCAGTGACAGAACTTGAACAGGTGTTCTGCAAATTAATCTTCTTGGTGTTCACCAGAGAAGGTGTGGTTAAAAGTCATAGGTTTAGTTTGGAGGATGGTGGAGGAAGCGAGGTTTAGTACTACACAAAGACAAAATAGTTTAGCATTTTCTTGTCGTTAACAACAATATTAATAAAATATATAGATTTATTAAATAAAAAAAAAAAATAAAAATAAAAAATAAAAACATCCCCTGTCAAGTTTAACCTGGAGAGCCAAAAATTCAGTTGAGGTTTAATGTGACCTCCTTTGAGCGACGCATGTTGTTGGTTTTAGTCCCTGAGTTGCAAATATGACAAACAGGGATGTTAGTTTGATAAACAAAAGATAAAAATGGACTCCTAAGTCTCCTGTGAATTATACCTGTGAATAATGCTGTGTCTGTGAAGGTAATCCAGAGCGAGCGCAACCTCTGAGATGTATTTCAGGACATGTCCTCATCAAAGAGCCATAAATATGAAGAAGTGATTTTACATCTCCCACAATCAGATACTCCATCACCGACAAAAAAAAAAAAAGCAGGCATGCACCTTTTAAAGTTTCACATTTACCAAAGCAGTTCACTCAAAAATGTCATTGCTGAAAATTTACTCACCCTCCGGCCATCCAGATGTAGAGTGAGGTGGTTTGTTCTTCAGAACAGTTTTTGATCACATAATACTTAAAGACATTTATATTACAAAGATCTCCATTTCAAGTGCGCGCTTTCACTTCAAATAATATGAAAAATGTATTGCTTGTTGAGCACCAAATCAGCATATTAGAATAATTTCTGAGGATCATGTGACACTGAAGACTGAGAAACAACGCTGAAAAGATTAAGCTTACAGCACAGGAGTAAATTGTAAATTATGACTATACTTTATATAAAAGCCTAATTAATTGATTTATACTATAGATTTTTGTAACATTTTTTCTAATCTTCCAACATAATAAGACTCAATATCATCAAATAATCATCAATTGAGTAAACTACATAAACAAAAAAAAAAATTCTAGATATTAAATTGTAGTATAGTAGTTCTGTCAAACGATTAATCATGATTATATCACCATCCACAAAATAAAAGTTTCGGTGTATATTTATTGGACATAAAACACATACAGTACGTATCATTTTGATTATTTATTATCTTTGTTATGATAGATCAGAATATATATAAAATGTAATTTTTTTTAAAAATAATATAACAGCATGGGTGTGTAGTCATATATACAAATAAAAATACACAGTACACACACATATACTATGTGAACAAAAACTTTTATTTTAATTGCAAATAATCGTGATTAATCATTTGTCAGCACTAATTATTACACAATATAATGATATCACTAATTGCCGGGGTTTTTTTTTTGTTTTTGTTTTTCCAAATTCATCAATATGATCTGTATTGGTCATTTGAATTGTGCTACTCACTCCCAACTTTTCATCATCAATTGCTCAAAATCCATTTTTCATACTGTACATTAAACTGCATGCCTAAATCTTGTAAGTTGTAGACATTTGGGGTGCTGTGTAATATTGATACAAAACCTGCTCATCTTCCCACATCGGATCAATACACAGTCTTCTTAGCTTAGTCAGTAGTGGATGGTAACAGGCATAGAGGGCACTCCCAACACTCTTCCTTGATTTCATCAGCCTTGTGGCCAAACTCCTAGAAGCCAGCATGGACTAAACACACTGTTGGATCTCTAGAGAATATCATCACATGGCTTCCTACAATGTTCCACTAGAGCAAAAAAACAACAACAATAGACTTTCAAAGCACACTATTCTGAAGCATACACCCTGGGGAGCTCAGGTTGTGCATACTGGTAGATTAGGATGATCAGCCCGTCTCTTCAGCAGAGGTGAACACAGAGACTATTCCTCTGTATTGCCACCCAGGACATGGGGTACCTGCTTGTGCACTGTGTGCTGCTGTGACGCTTGCCAGCTAAGGCTGAAATTCATTCTGCAGATTCAAGAATATAAAATATGAATGTATTGCAAACAGTTTCAAACATGTTTAATTATTTCAAAATTAGCCGTTTCAAAACATATTATCACGATGTTAAAGTTGATTTAATGATATAGCAGGGGCAAAGTTAACCTTTTATCCACTTTACAGCATGTTTGTGCATTTTTATATCTTGGGAAGATTAAAATTAGATTTTTTGCTGTTGTTGTGCATGATATACTGATCATTTTTGCTTAATGTGATGAAATGCGATGGTGACTTTACATCAGTGTCACTTCAGGAAATCATTCATAATGTAATGTTTTGCTTATAAAGAAACATTTTAAATTCTGCTTCTTTTTTTCTGTTGAAACAAGATATCTTTTTTGAGAAATGCTTTGATAGATGCAAATTTCAAAAGAGCAGCATTTATTTGAAATATAAATCTTCTGTAACATTGTAAATGTCTTTACTGTGGCACTTTTTTGATCCAATTTAATGGACCCCAACCCTAAACTTTTTGAGCATACAGATTTGGTATAGAGTAGATGTCACAATTTAAATGTCACAAAAGTAATAACATTAGCTAGAGTGACATGGCATTTTTTTGTCCAAACTGCATAAAATGACTTTCCAGAACAGTCTGGGAAAGCTTAGTTAGAATAAGTTAAAATTATATGCAAATCATTTTAATGTATGCCACAGTTTATCCAAAAATGTGTTATTTATTGATTTTGAATATAGCTAAGAGTAACATTATAGCCCTTTTATTTAAAATTTTCAAAGATGAAAATTTGCTACTAAAATAGACTATTTGATAAATTAGCAATATTATTTCATCAAATCAGAGCTAATAAAATAACTACAGAATCACCAGGGACAGCAGAAAAAAAACCTTATTGTTGAGCCGTGTAATATACAAATGAAATGATTCTGCAAATCTACTCACGAGGCCAAGAGAGCTTATCAGTGACAGAACTTGACCAGAATGTTCTGAAATAATCTTTCTTAGGTTTCTAAGAGAAGGAATTGTGGTTAAAATGTCCATCAGGTTTAGTTCTGGAGGATGGGGAAGAGAAGGTTTGGTAATATCACAAAGACAAAATAGTTTAGCATTTCTTGTTGTTAACAACAATATTAATAAAATATATAGATTTATTAAATAAAAAAAAATAAAAATAAAAACATACCCCTGTCAAGTTTAACCTTGGAGAGCCCAAAGTCCGTGAGTTTAATGTGACCCTCATTTGAGACGAGCATGTTGTCTGGTTTTAAGTCCCTGAGTCAAATGACAAAAAGGATGTTAGTTTGATAAACAAAAGACTAAAAATGACTCCTAATTCTCCTGTGAATATACCTGTGAATAATGCTGTGTCTGTGAAGGTAATCCAGAGCGAGCGCAACCTCTGAGATGTATTTCAGAGACATGTCCTCATCAAAGTATCCATAAATATGAAGAAGTGATTTTACATCTCCACCAATCAGATACTCCATCACCTAAAAAAAAAAGCAGGCATGCACCTTTTAAAGTTTCACATTTAACAAGCAGTTCACCCAAAAATGTACATTTGCTGAAGAGTTGCTCACCCTCCGGCCATCCAAGATGTAGATGAGGTTGTTTGTTCATCAGAACAGTTCTGGAGAAATCTAGCATTACATCAGTTGCTCACCAATGGATCCTCTGCAGTGAATGGGTGCCATCAGAACAACTGATACAAACATCACAGTAATCCACATTACTCCAGTCCATTAATTAACATCTTGTGAAGTGAAAAACTGCACGTTTGTAATGAACAAATCCATCATTAAGATGATTTTAACTTTATAATATCACGTTCTCTAGTGAAAAAGACATCACATCTGAATCAGGAGAGAAATATGCAAAAAAATTGCGCCATTTATGAGCGGAAACAGTCCAGAACAGTTCTAAACTAAAATGTGATTGGATTTTGATGTGATACGACAACAGGGGATGGACATTTTTATTGAAGGAAGCGTTGTTTTGAATTACGATATTTTAGCCAAAGAGACTGTTTAGAAGTTAAACTGCCTTTATGGGTTTATCAGTTTTTTCACTTCACAAGACATTAACTGATGGACTGGAGTCGTGTGGATTATTGTGATGATTTTATCAGCTGTTGGACTCTCATTCTGATGGCACCCATTCACTGCAGAGCATCCACTGGTGAGCAAGTCATGTAAAGCTAAATTTCTCCAAATCTGTTCCAATGAACTCATCCACATCTCACATGGCCTGAGGGTAAACAGCCTACATGATTTGGCAATTTTTTTACTGATTAATATTCATCTCAATGAGCTGATTATTATATCAAAAGGTAGCTTTTTAAAACCTTAGATGTGGCTATGGAATAAATAAGCCTATAATACTCATAATTCCGTATGCAAACGAGGTAATTTCGGTTATTAGATTTTCAGTGGTGGTAGTAAATTTTATAATGTTATACCACTCCTATAAAAACAAACTAGAGATTTATTAAAATAATTGTACTGTCAAGCGTAGCCTAACTAATATAATTAAATGATCAGTCATGTTCTTCCACCATGTCTGCTTTTTTCACCACCTGACAAAAAAAAAAAAAAAAAAAAATAGTTGATCAATGCTAGTTTGAGAAAGCTGGACATGATAGAACAGTATCAATAATAATCAAACAAAAGTTATTACAAACTTAAGATACACTGGTCAAATTTAGTAGAAAAAATATTATATTATTTTAATCTACGGTATGTTAAATACCTATGGCGTGTACACACCCAACACACCCAAATAACATATATTAAATATCTCTGTAACCTTGACTGCCATAATAGTTGGGAGTTGGCTATTTCTTTCTGGCGAGGTAAAACCATTCCCAAAGGCTTCTCGACTGATGGGTTTGACCAAGCACGAAGTCCTCGATGGAGGGAGCTTTCACTGCGCTGTTTGAGCCTGCGAGATGATAGCCCAACGAGATCCACTTTCTGCTGTCCGCTTCAAATATTATTGTAATCCTGACGTTACTAGGTCACCTACCGTTAGATTTAGAGCGCTAGCGTGTCGCCTCCACCGTGCAGTCGGATGAGGTCACTCAGAGAAGCGCAGAGAAGAAGAGAAACGATGTATGGTGATTAGTGTAGTTAAAAAAACAAACACAGATAAGCAACAAATTGCTTACACCCTGCTACATTTGTACTCGTTCTGCATTGGTTTTGAACGAGGACAGTCCGAAGTTAAGCCACCGCATCCATTCTCACGGTTGACAAGCGCGACTCGCTTGTTTTTGAAAAATTTGAAAATTGTCGCGACATAAATTTGGGTCCTTAGACGCAGTGGTTTAGTCGAACCGATAAGTCTTGAAATGGAAATAGTCAACTGAGAGGAAAAAAAAAAAATCATTGCGCACTAAAAGATTTTATAAGAGATGATGTTTAATGTTAGAAATGATATTATAATATATGATATTATGTTTATTATTACACTAGGGGGAAGATATACTGTTACATTTTCTGCAAAAACGACATAAGGCAAAGAGCCGTGGACTACTTTGAAGGTCTTTAGTAGGAGCGCGGAGAGGAGGCATGAGTGGACAGAGACAGAATCACTAGACTCGTTTATCCCTCACAGCGTGGCGCGCGGGCGGTTTTTTAGAAAATCTCAGAATGTCTTTGGAGCTAGTTTTGGAATTGGTAATTTCAAAAATATAATCCCAAAGATTTTGGAACCGTGGGCGCACAAGGGCGGCAATATCCGCCGATGCAATTTCCCAATGAATAGTTAGTTTTATATATCCTCACATAACTAATTACCAACTTTGAATCTCTATACATCAACAGTGAACACGCCTTGCAGCAGCTGTTTGGATAGTAATGCAGACTAGAGAAGTAAAACTGGATAATGAATGTTTTCTGGTGCGGAAGGACGTAGCGCTGAGATGAACAGATCTGAAATGAAAAACAGGCTCATGTAGTGAATCTGATTTTGAATTCACGGAAAATTCCACGATACACAGATGCAAATATTCAACCCCGACCGCTCTTTGGTTTTCATGACAAGTATTTGAGCACGTACTTTTCAGTGATCCAGTTGGTCTAAGAACAGAAACTATACATACTTTTTCTGTTGGTAGCTCTTTTCCTATCGTAAATGAAATCGTAAATCTTATTATTATTAGTATTATTCTTATTATTATTATTAATTATTATATTATTATTAGGATTTCACGTTTGCAAGGCATTAAACACCCCATTTTCTTGTTTTTTTCAATTCACGGTGTTTAAATTGGCTATCATTTTATATGTTGATGGTTTGTATTGCTTTTTATAGTAGGCTCTACTGTTTTGTAGGTTATTATTCAAAAAATGTAAAGGATTAATATTCATACTCAAAATGAGCTGATTATTAATATCAAAGGTTAGCTTTTTAAAACCTTAGATGTGGGCTATTGAATAAATAAGCGTAGATACTCATAATTCCCGTATGCAAAACGAGGTAATTTCGGTTATTAGATTTTCAGTGGTGGTAGTACATTTGATAAGGTTTATACCCCTCCGATAAAAAAACACCTATGCGATTGATTAAGATAATGTGTACTTTCATGCGTAAGCCTAACTAATATAATGAAAAAACTATCATAAACATATTTCACCACGGAAACCACGAAGTGGCGCTGGTATTCATTCATGCCAAAAATTCATAGTAGTTGATAGTTTGTATTTGTAATAGTGTGTAATAAACCCTGAATTTTAAAACTACATTGCACGAAAACGGTTATGAAAACATTTACTTGAACAGTACACATTGAAACAACAATGTATTTTCTGATTGTAGTTCATTATTATTTTTTTCCATGAAAAATCAATCACAATCTCTCTCTATCTCTCTCTCTCTCTCTCTCTCTCTCTCGCTCTCTTGCTCTCTCTGCTCTCTCCTCTCTCTATCCGTCGCTGCATGTCTTTGATCACAAGTTTTGGAAAAGCTCCCTCCTACAGAGCAAGAACAAACGCTATATTCGATTTCTGTCTCTGAAAACTGCGCGCTCAGACTCCACACAGGTAAGTGTCCCTCTGCAGTCAGGACTCCTGTGTGATCCACAGCTAGCGGAGCTCAGCGTCGTGGTGCATTCTTATGAAAGTTTTATAATCCATAATGACCATTTGAGGCTTTACTGTAGAAATGAATGCGGCATCGATGTAGTAATTATTCTTTCTTTTGTCTCTTGTCTAGACAGACCTTCACTTGTGGTGGGAATATCACAGGAGAGTCGGGTGTTATTGGTAGTCAGGGGTTATCCGGGCGCTCATCCGCCGAATACCAAATGTGTGTGAGAGTTACAGTAAGTATGAAGAGACTCAAACTGATTTATCACGTATTCAGGTAAATCAAATGCGACTGTAAATTACGTTTTGGCTCTAATAGATAAAAACCATATTTAGCTACATCTTCAGTGCCTGGTAAAGAATAGTGTTAAAAGTTGATTGAATTTTAGGGTTTAAATAGTGCAGCAGAAATAAAACATGATATGGTGTTGCCATGTTAAAGAAAACCCCACACCAATCAAGTCAGTATGGCAAAATGGAACCAATTATCATGCAAATGTAGTGACACTATCATCGCTAGGTTATTTTCCCGCCTTAAAATATGCATACTCTTTCTACATAAAAAAAATAAAAATAAATTAAATTAAATTGAATTTATATGTTTTAATCCACAATCCATCCATTTCGCTTACTTTACAATGTAGCTGTGGGTTGTTTTGTAGTCCTGCGGGTTTGAGCCAAATGCTATTTTTGAAGGATGTGGAAAACCGCGTAAAAACGTGATTGAGCTAGTTTTGATTAGCATTAGTCCTATTTTCGGCATTTCCGGTTTTCCGGCAGGGGGAAGTCATCATATTGGGTTAACTTCTCGAGAGCAGTGAATGGGAGAATACCACAAATACATTTTTTGCATTCCATTTGCTCAAATAGCAAAAAGAAAATTTCCGGCAATAGTTTTTTTCACGACTTTCAATCAAAGGGAAAAAAGAGTGACAGAGACTGATACTTGGCAGTCAAGAGAGAAAAGATGACAAATTTATCATCCCTCCCCATAGACGCTGCATTAGAAAACAGCCTCGCATTAGCGTTAACTCCATTTTTTTTTGGTAATTTGATACAAATGTGATATAATACAAAGTAGAGTTATAAATGTACGCCACATTTACAAAAATCTAAAATATTACACAGACTTTAAAGGATTGCTGATGACTGTTGGAATGTGTCATCATAGTCTTGGTGAAAAGGGTCCGGTTTGGCTGGTTTTTGCCTACAGACCATAGCAGCCCTCTGAATCCCATCTGCAGGCGACCTTTCAGAGGAAAAAAGGTACAAAAGCTGTCACCAGTGGACTATACGGTACCCCTTTCAAAAAGGTACTGATATATATGATTTTGAGTACTTATATAAAAAACACTTTGGGGTACTAGAATGTACCTTTAAGGTACCAATATACCCCCTTAGGGAGTAAATAAGAATTGCATTTTTGGAGGGTCAAAATTGCTTCAGTTTCTTGAGACAGATTTTTGTACCTTTTTTCTTAAAGTGATATATGTGTCAGGAATGGCACGAGTATTCATTAATAACACCTGTAGTCATAAATAATGTACTTTATCTACAGAACTTTCATCATTAACAATACAGTACATTCTGTGGAAATGGCAGTGTGAGCCGCTACACATCATTTACTAAGTAAAAAGCTTGTATTCTAGACAGACAGAAAAAAAACAGACATTTCCACTAATCAAAGTTTGAATGTGTGTCTGTATGTTAAGAGTGTTTTAAGGTGAAATAAAGTAAAGTAAAATGTATTAGGAATTTAGCGAACACTGCTCTGATTTGCACTGCAATGATGATGCAATAGAAAGTCATAGCAGAGAATCAGTATGTGTGTGGGTTGTGATCTGTCTTTGGTTTGGCTGCTGGCCACTTTACATCCTTGTGGCAACTCCAGACTCATTCTAACTTTTTATTGCATTGCCATCATTGCATACAAGAGACTCAATTGGTGACCTGTCTGACTAAAAGGGTTTTTCCACTTTATTTTAAGAATCTTAATTATGCTGCATAATGTTTTCCATGTTGCTGCAGTAAAATACATATTATATGTACTGGAAAAGGAAATATTTTCTCTTTTCTAAGCCATGAACCAAACCAACCAGCTCAGATATGAATCACAACATTACAAACTTAGTCATTTGAAAAATACAAAGAAATTCAAAAAAGAGCATTTGATGAAAAATACATTTTTTAATCATAATTTATGCTGTGGTCACACTAGACATTAAATTTATATAGATCATAATAGGATGCCAAACACTACTGTGTAATTTTTAAAAACCATAATTCAACATAATAATCCAAAATGTTACATTTTTGCAATCCTGCAGATTTAAAATTTGCGTACTTTTAATTCAGCTAGTTGGTCACGCCGTGACATATCTTCTGTAAGTCACACTTCTTGGTTTCCTGTCTCCTGTCTGCGAATGACGTAATCAAATAAGAAATGTCAGTACAAATATAAAATGGATAAGTATAAAGTCTGCCAGATGTTGGGTCTCAGTGTGACATCTGTTTCTTGCAGGTTCCAGAGGGCAAAGTGGTCGTCCTCTCCTTTCGTTTTCTCGATTTAGAGAGTGACAACCGTGTGCCGCTACGATTATGTGGATGTTTATAGTGGCCATGCCAATGGACAGCGTCTTGGACGGTTCTGTGGGACATTCAGGCCAGGAGCCCTTGTTTCTACAAACAACAAGATGCTTGTACAAATGGTATCTGATGCCAATACAGCTGGCAGCGGCTTCCTGGCTATGTACTCTGCTGCCAACCCAAATGAGCGAGGTAAGAACATCATAAAAATGGACCATAAAAATTGGCAGATAATAAGACCCACTTGCTCTGGTCAACTCTGCAGAGCCAAAGGAGTTTAGTAGGTGTTTTAAGGTGTTTAAGATGTTTAAAGATTTTTTTTTTTTCCTGAAAATTCAAAAGGATTAAACGGTACTTGCATCCAAAATAATCCATGTTTCCTTCCCATAAATTCACAGTATTATTAGGCAAGGATTGTGTTTAAGAGGGCAAAGGTCGAAGTTTAATGAGCATTTAGCATTCATCTGACAGCTCATAAAGAAGACAGAGGTCAAGAAAAATGTGCAGGAGGAAGAGAAATGAATCTTTTGTGACAAACAGTTTCCGTTTAGTAAATCACTGAAAGATTGATACAAAAAGGAAGAAGAGCCTGGTTTCACTCTACCAGAAACACAAAGGATTTTCTTTCTGCAGGGTCTGACAGTTGATTTTAGACCCCACTCTGTAGGAGCTGAGATCATTGTATTTTTTGTGGCATGATGTGGAATTTCTCTCACAGAGGCGGTTTTCCGAGAAAGTGATTCAGTGATTGGTCAGGACCCCCAGAGAGGCCGTCTTACTCACTGGAAGTAACTGTGTAAGCGCTGAAACGTCTGCGTGGCCAGACAGGACAGCTGGAATTTTAAGGATTTAGATTGTGGCCCTGTTTCTTTTTTGTCCATCAGCAGTTGACAGACCCAGCTGCTGTGTGCTGGTAGTAATGGAGGCTTGCAGTTAATACATCATGATCGCCAAAGAGATGCTATCAGGCTTTTGCCTTGTGAGAAAAGCTGTGTCCGTAGTTGGATTTACAGTTTACTGTATGTAATTAAAGAAAAAAAAGGCTACATTTTCTCGTGATTTCACCATAAATTAATAATAATTATAATAATAATAAAAAATAAATTACACACTTTTAAGTAAATTATATAATTAAATAAAATTAAATAATTATTTCATATATATTATATAACCCACTAATAATGAAAAAAAAAAAAAAAAAACTACAATTTTCATTGAGAACCACTACTTTCAGGACCACTAATATTTTCAACATTATTTTCACATTACCAGCAATTAAAGGACAGTTCAGTGATTTTAACCATCTTTGTACTTGGTAATGTGTGTAAATGGACAATGTGTATTCTATTCTGTGTTACATGCATCCAGATATCCCTGTTTATTTGTCAACAAAAATTCATAATTTTACCTCTGCCGATTTTGGCAGCTTTTGACAGCTCCAGGGCTTTTGTTAAATTTACTGAAAAATTCAAAAAAATTTACTTTACGAATTGCCCCATGCTTCCTTACTTTAATTCATTATAATTCATTCAATCTCATTGACTTTCATAGAACTCTTACTTGTAATTTGGTTATTGTATGTATAAAGTTTTCCTTGAACTTTTAAGTAAACATTAATTGTGGTGTCTATACATATATTAATAATATTATATATATAATAATATATTGGTGCTATCAATCAATTAAAAAATTAACTAGATTAATCCATCACATTTTTTTCTGAAATTAATTGTGATTACTCGTGATTAATTCCCATCTTAACATTAGTTTGTTTACATATACATTTATATGCAATAATTTCACATTCGCGCAAATCTCGTCAAAGGTACAAATTGTGCCCCTAGTGATATTTTTTTACA
This sequence comes from Cyprinus carpio, assembly GCF_018340385.1. Classification (NCBI taxonomy): domain Eukaryota; kingdom Metazoa; phylum Chordata; class Actinopteri; order Cypriniformes; family Cyprinidae; genus Cyprinus; species Cyprinus carpio. The sequence goes on along the minus strand of NW_024879400.1, from coordinate 207,113 downwards.
CCATTTCCAAGTAGTGCTGTCTAACTGCAAAGCCGTGTGGTAATGGGTAGCTGTTGATGTTTGTAATGGTGAGACGATCATGCAAAGATTGTGGCAAAGCTGAACAGTGCAGTGACTAAATAAGTTATAGTTGGGGTGCCTTTCCAAAAAAATAAAGGAATCGCATTCTGTACCATCCATATTTTTTTCCACATTAATTTTCAATCCCACTCTTTCAAAATTATACACATTTTGCGATAATGCGCAAAGTCCTATGTCTGACCAGCGGTGTGGTCATATGCCACGAATAACTTGATCACGGGCCGCCCGCCCTACACAAACACGTCATACTATACTAGACGACGCTTGCTTTTCGTAATATCGGGAGAGGTCAACATGCGGTGATTACACGCAAACGCTTGCTGTTGCACAGGAGTGCATCATGATCCTTTTAATTTTGACCAGGCTGCCTGCTCTCCACTGAATCACAACCTGAAGTATGATAAATAATAATGTTTATCGGTTTTCTATAGAGCGTAGTCAATACGAAAAATATTGAAAACAAAACATAATTATCTTTCCAACCCCTGCGGACACGCTGGTAATTCCGTAGACCACTCACAACAGACTCAAGGCCATCTGCCTCATACAGACATGAATCTTTGTAACTGGCTAGTGGTCGAACAAATTCTTGGGTTTGAGAACTCACTGGAAAATATTAGGTTTAGTATTTAAATGCCTATTTTGAGTAAAACGAAAAGCGTTGGTTTTGACCTTCATATGCATCAGGTGACTACTATTTTTTAGGAGAATCCTCCAACACAGTATTAAAAGCTGTAAAAGATAGCATACATGGGGGGCACTTCAATAGTAAAACAACAGAAGACAGTTTATCTTTATAATTTTTAGGTGGTCATGAAAATTTTTTTGTATTACATGAAGGTGAGTCAATCACTGATACCAATACTGGTGGGGCTTTGTACTGATGTCCTCAATTTTTCCCCCTAAATTTACGCCATTGTTTAAGCCTGTCCGTTCACCATTTAGATTATTAAGTTGGAGGGGATAATCATTACTAAAAACATTGATTAGACAGTTAAAAAATAATTAATTCTAATTTCAGTGTACTTAAAACATCTTCACATAAACCAATTAAATAATAGAATGTCATGTTAACTTGTGCCCTCAAGCAATTATTGGAATAAATGCAGAAGTTTGATTGAGTTATCAAACACAAAAATTCCAAATTAAATAGAACAACAAAAAATTATGTGGTTTCGCTTTTTATTATTAGTTTGTTCTTTATTAAACAGACATACACAGCAGCTGGGTAGGTTTATTTGTCTGCGATACTTTAAGAGCGCCGCTGCTGACGTGGAACATGGATCTGACTGCACGCTCATAACTTTCATTCGCGCTTTAATGGGAAATATACAGACTCAGAGTGTGCCGCCATAGTGTGTGTGCAGTTGAGAATGGAGAATGTTTGACTGATTATATGGGGCCTGACACATCTCATCTGAACCGCAGTTACTGATGTTCGACTGAGCGCCCCGCTTCAGCCTATCGTTTTCCCTCCGTGCTCTCGTTTGACTAGCGCATGTCGCTGAGGTGAAGTTGGAATGTGTGCTTGTTCCAAACACACTCCCCATCTGTCATTGGTTGACAATAGGTGGTCCGGCCCCAGAACACACACCATCAACAGACCTCTCAGGGTTAGTGTTTCAGGTCTAGTTTGAATTCTACAAATGACCTTAACACATAAACCACCAACAAATGGCTTACTTAGCACAATAAACAGGAATAGCGCTAAAATAGTTTAAGATCTACAAGTTTCATACGCAAAATATTATTTTTACATTTTGGCATGAATAGGACTTGGACACATTCTTGACAATTTTTTAGTGACATTCACGAATCTCTTTCAGTATAGCGTAGCGATCCAAATTGCCTTTTTCAAATCGCACACAGATAGTTTTATAGGGCACGTTCAGCACTTTTTTCTGTGCAAAATCAATGCACAAAGCTTTTGGCCAGGATTCAGTTTCTAAAAGCAGCAGGTCTGATAAACAGGTCTCGGATTTGAAAAGAACTCTCACATATATTCCTTTCCTACTGCACGTTTAAAACAAGTCTGTAAACGCTCTCGGAATGACAAGACCTGTTGGGATGGCCATTGTAAAGCCAGCTGAATATGATGCTGGTGGTGCAATTATCTCATGCAATTCCTTTTAATTAGTGGTAAGCGACCTCACGCTGGATTCTCCAGTCGATGGTTTGAGTTGAAAATAGGAACCATTTCCGTAAACTTCTGTCTGGATGGATTGTTTACAGGGGATCAGTACTGTGTTGGGAGATTAATGAAGCCGTCCGGACCCTTCACGGACCCCCCAACTGGCCCCCGAAATGACTAAGCATGCTGGATTCTCATGGTCTGGGCGATAGAAGTAGCACCAAAGAACCAGAGTGGACTCTTTCATGCATTGGCAATATTACAGTTTCAATTAAATCTTTAAATGTATTACTTAATCTTTAACTTGAATACCGACAGGAATAAAACTTCAGAATTTGTTTGGTTACAGATTATAGAGGGGAAATTTTGAGAAATTTTATGCGGAGGAGGGACAACTACTGTCCGATAGTGATTTACGTCGCCATTTTTAAATGTGACGAAATCAAGCGATGGGGGGGGGGGGGGGGGGGGCTAAAAAGAATTGGTGGACTTCCTGTGTGAAAGCCACAACCAACGTATGTATCACATCCGTCGTATAAAGTCATTCTTTTGCCTCTATTTTCAAATCTCAACATATAGCTTTTAGAAAGTACTTCTTAATACGCATTTCACATTTACATTTATGCATGGTCTCTCCTTTAGACCCCATGTTTCGCAGAGTGGGGGAGAATCAGCTCTTCAATTCAGTTCCTCCTCAGATCTCAGTTTACAGCATTCAGAATGGTGTAATTGGTCATTACAAATTTAGACACAGAAGTGTCCAGTCCACAACCGTTCCTCCGACAACCACTCGACAGCCCCACACCCTACCACAAGACCTATACGTAAGTACATCCCACAAAATTCTCCCTAATCATACTGGGGGTAGTAGTTGGTGACCTTAATGTTTAGCTTACAATGTACAGGGGTTGCCTTAGTGTTAAAAGGCATGACTAATCAATTCATCATCTATGATCCGCCAAATTCACATCCCATACCCCCAACTTGAATGCTAGCATGTTTCTGTCCTGTGAAAATCACTATTATTTATATTAGTTTAGCTCTTTTTTTCCATATTCTGTTTTGTTTTTGTAGTATTAATTTTTCTTCTGGATCCCGTTTTTTTTTTCCGTTTGAATTGTGATAAATTCTGTTTTAAAATGGTTAAATCAATTTTAGTATTGAAAAAGTGTGTTTCTAATTAATAAAAATAATGAAACTTACAATATCATTTAAACACCAATTTATTTATTTTTAAAATATTTTTTTTTTTTCCATTTTAAATGGTTTATTTAAAATTTATTTAATGAAACTGCTTTCTAATCAATTGAATTCATAAAACTTTAAAAAATTTTATTTCTTGATATTTTTTTATTGTATTGATTATTTGTGCCCTCCCCCCACCTGAAACATTTTATTCATCAAATCCCGCAATCACATCTGACACAGGTGACACGAGACTGGAGTCAATGATGCTACGACAATAATAGAATAAATTCACGATTCGAATAACTGTATATTAAGTTGAATTAAATTAAAATTTTAATTTTTGCATTTAGCAGACGCGTTTAAATTCCAAGCGCATACAGTGCATTCAGGCTATAATTTTTGTACCTATCATGTAAGTGAATAGAAAACTAATAAAGGTTTCCCAATATTGGCAGTTTGACACTCTATTTTTGATAATACAAATGCATGCCTCAGTAAGCAAAAAGACTTACGCTTCAGAACATTTAAAAACTTACCAACCCCAAACTTTTTAAAATAAGTATATCTTTCTAGAAATTACCAACTGACAAAATCTAAAATGATTTTTAAAAGCTGTTAAATGTGTGCATGGAAGTACAACACTGCTACATTATAACTGGATTTAATTAGCCAAAATGATTTAATGAGCCAAAAATTTATGCAGATTATTGAGTTTTTGCTGTCCAATGCATGGTACACTAAGCAGACAAGCCGTTGGCGTATGTACTAGTCAAACATTTGAAGTGGAATCAAAACCTTTCATCAAGTTTCCTAAAACCTAAAAGCAAAAATGCATTTCTCATTTTTAGGACAACTTTGGCTTAACTTTTTTTGATCCACTTCATATGATGTTGACTACTGTTATACTACCTGCAATATAGTATGTGAGATATAATTGGATCCTTTTCTTTGGTCCACCTGAATATATTTTAAATTGACATTTTTTTGATAAAATGGCATATGTAAAATGACAGAGAGGTAATTCCAGACAATTTTACATCCTCGTCTCTTTGAATGTCAGCTTATTTATATTCCAATTTCTTTCCCTCTGTTTTTGCACGCAACATACTCAAAAGTTATACTCTGCTGGCTCAGAGTCAATAAGCCCTACAAGCTTTTTGAAGTCTTGTTTTTTGTCCTCTCTGCTCTGCCCTCCTCGCTAGCCGTTGACGTACTCGGCGGGCGCTGTGTCCAACAGACTGCAAACGGAAGGTACCCTCTGAGATGCCCACTACTGTTCCAGCAACCTTTGGTAAGAGAAATCCTCTGGCAGTGTGATACTAACTTTTTTTGCTGATTTATGAAGACCCACCACACACACACAGTGCAAAGTGAGTTGGACCATGTTGGTGGGGGGCACCAGAGGTAAGTGGAAACCAAGTACTGATGTGTTCACATTTTGTGCATCCTGTTTGTTTTTTCAGCATGCTATCTTTGGCCTGCTGGTTTTGTGTCAGTGTTGTTTTCAAAAAGATTTCCTTGAGCATTTTTTGGCCATCAGCACCGTGATTGTGTATGTAGGATACCAGTGCTCTTGTGTAAATAGACTGCAGTGGACTGGGGTCACTGTTAGGTAAATTGGAGTGGTTGATTCAGTCCAGCTCTTTGGCCTCAGTCACGCTGCCCCTGGAACAGGTCTGCAATGTCAATTGTCCAGGAGCGAGCTGATTTTTCATTCTTCTGATTTTCTGGCTGTTTTACTTGTGATTTGCATACAGGGAACTCCTGTGGTCGGTGGAGAGCCGAGTCACATTGAGAAACAAGAACTGTAATGTTATTGATGGTGGAAAATTACATGCACATTAAGTCAAATTTGGTATAATCCGCACACTTGTTATGTACCATCCAAGCTGTGCCAGAAATGAAATAGACCACAAGTTTAGGATGGTCAGGGATGAAAATACATGTTCAAATAATAGACAGTAATTCCCCGATTTTAACCAGTTTGAGGTCTGCATGCTTTCTATTCTGGGTCTAATCATAAGGCGGTTTAGTATGGAAGTCCCACCTGAACAAAAACATACAGTAATTGTGACTTTGTTATCTCACACTTAGGACTTCTTGTCAGAATTACATGATATGAAAAGGCACTCGCAATTGCAAGTTAAAAAAGTCAGACTTGCATGATAGAAACGTACAATTCGTGAGAAAATAAAGTCAGAATTGTCGAGATATAAATCTCGCAATGGTAGAGAAAAAAAGGTCAAAAGTCAATGAGACATAAAAAAGAAAAAATCTGCGAGTGTTATATCACCCACCGTAGTTCGGAGGACGAAAAGGTCAAAATTGCAAGATTAAACTTCGCAAATTGGTTGAGACAAAAAAGTCATTTTTTCAAGTTTATTATCATGGCATTCTGAGAAAAAAAAATGACATTGCGAGTAAAAAAAAGTTCTTGAAGATAAATTACCCTGTTTTATTTTTTATTCACTGGCATGACGACTTTGTTACCATAGTTTTAGTTTATTTGAAGTAAAAAAAACCGAAATTAATAAAGACCCCTAATGAAGACAAAAAGGTAGTCAAAACCCAAATTTTGGTATCAATCCAAGTAATTAAAAAAGTAGTCCTCTAAAACTTTTTTGTTTTTTTGACCCATTAGTGATCACTGGAAACGGTCCATCAAACCGCTGTAACGCGAGGAGGTAGCATGTATTGTCACCGTTCTCCATAAGCAATGTCCTACAAGGAAAGGTAACCTTGGCTAGCCATCAGGCTGGCAAAACCAATGACACACAAAGAATTGTACATCCTTTGCAAAGAAGTGCCCCTACGTCCGAAGAGGTATGTTACCTTCTTCAGCTTTGGTAAATGCTAACACTAACATGCTGGAGAGTTTTTCTCTCTGACCCTCTGAGACCTGCCTGAAGCACATCACTGTATAACCCTATTCTCTTCATACTGAAGTACATAAAGTGTGTTCCTGTTTGAGTAATGCCTTCTTTGTTTGTCAGTGTTTAAAAACAAGGACTGTATTTCAGTTGATTTTCGCACTTCATTTCTGAGGTGAACACTGATCTGTAGCCATAATGGTCAGTTTTACAACGCAGACTGAAATAACTTACAACAGGTTCTCTGTTCACTCAAGCGGTGGAGCTATTTTTGAGTGTACAATTTAAAAAAATAAAAAAAGAGTAACCAAACATTCCACAAATGTTTGCTTAAAAAAGGCTGCCTCGTTGTATTTTTTGTTAATGAAAAAACCTACAATCTTCTTCCCAATGTCAAGCAGTGCATTCAGTAGTATGGTGTCATTTACGCTTGCCTCCACCATTGAACGGGAATTTTATGTCATGTTTGGCCAACACTTCCCTGCCAGTGACAGAATTTTCTGCTCTTCCATGTTGTCAGTTGTGATGATTTTAAGGGGCGCTATTACACATCTTGCTAAAAGAAGTACAAAAATCGCTGATTCAAAACAGGTGAAGAAGCAGAAACCAACGGTCACCGTCAATGTAAGCAGAATGCATATGTCAAATAACACACCCATCCAATGTTCAACAGCCTAGTACTGCCATAACCTTACGGAATACAATGTTGAACTTCAGTAAGTGGTTGGTTAGATTGTGCAAGCTTTGAGGGGTTTTGGTGGAAAAAATCGACTCCATCTATGTTTTGAGGCATGTCAGGGTCGGACTCATATCCTATATAATATTTATCAACTGGCCCACATTCAAGTGTTGATTAAAAGAATGCACAAGAAACTAGCATAACATTGGTTTTTGTGTTTAAACAGCAGAGGCTCTGTGTCAAATAGCAATATACAAATATTCCTGGGGGCCAGTGACAATTTTGTGACAATGATCAAAACATGCTGGGGATAGGCTGGGGCTGCACGCGTTGAAACCATAAATATTGGAGGAGAGATTTTTTACATAATAATAGATAACTACTTTATGTCCAGGGGAACAGGTGGTGTTTCCCTCGATTTGTTCCACGTATCAAATACTCACCTGTAAGTGTTAAAACAATATGAAGCATAAGTAAATAATGGTAAAATAATTCATTTTTCATGGGTCCACTCAAAATGTTTTTTATGACGAAATCTCACGGTCCAGAGGTTTTATTACGGTATATATACAGTAATCTGGAGTGGCAAAGTGCGAGTGAGGGCACCAGAGAACCGGAAGCTGCTCCAAAGCCCTTCATTACTGTCTCTGCCGTCCCGTCACCTGCTCTATTTTCCAGTTTTTTTCTGTGTGGTGTCACTTAGGTTTTGAACTGACATCTATCGCATGGGTTCAAGCAGCTTGAGAACGTACACGCGCTCCGCGGTCGTTTCGTTGTCGCTCCAGATATCAGTTTTGTCCCTCGACGCCCCATCCTCATTTCCTCATTCGGTTTTCAACGGCCAAATAATCTCTCCGGCTACCAGTTGTTGTCTCACCTATATGTTGTCCACACACTTGTCGGACGAACAAACGCTCCGCATGACTCTTCTTACCGACGATCCAACCTGGGGGGGCTCAAATCCAACATGGGTGTGTTTCTCTTCCATTTGATTGCCCGGCAATGGTCACCCCCTACTTTCTGTTGCCTTCAATCTGCTGCCTAACCCTGTAGCTTCAGAGGAAGCATCTAGGAACTGTTGAAGCACATGTCACAGTGTCGCCTGGTTTGGCCCTCTTGGTTTCTTCCTTCTCTTCGTACTGTCGTGATGAGCATCAAATTGGCCGAAAGAGGCCAAAAGTATTACTTCCATAAACATGTGAAGAAAGCTCTAATGTATTGATCAAAATGATTTGTCTTGCCTTATTCCGAATGGCCCTCTCTCACAACGATACTTCTTAGATTTTTTGATCAAAAAGCAAAGCTTCTAATGGCAGGCCTTTTTGTTTGATGATGTCCTCAAATGAAGTTGAACCACAATTGGTTACACCACCTTTCAATAAAGATACACACTGTTAAAATCATGCTGGATATGTTAAATTTTTGTCTATAAAATATTTTCATCGAAACGCGACCACCTCGGGGTGAATGTTACTTATAGAAATTATTTGGTTTCGTTAAGAAAACAATACATGTTCATTATCAGTTATTCTTGGATATTGTGTTCATGATTTATTTGGCATCTGTTTATATTTGTATTTTTGTAAATTTCTTGCATTTTGTTTACATTTTCCCCGAGTCAGATTTCAACCTGATTTGAAAATAAGATTTAAAGGAAGCTTTTCAAGGTTCAAAATATTCAAGTAGTTCACTATGGTCATGTCAGAACATCTGGTTTCTAAAATTGCCCTAGGGCTCAGAGTGCTTGACTATGAAAGGGCACTATTCAAACATTTAACATCCTTAATAAACTCTTGAAGGGACAAGGTTTTTTGTTTTTTTAAGAAATTTTGTTTCAGCATCAAATAAAAAAGAAGAAGAAAAGAAACATCATATAAGATATTCTCAGACATTTCTATCAACCACCGCTCCTGGGCTCACTGGGTCTGTCCCCTGTGGAGTTTAGGTCCACCCCTAATCAACCACAACCCGACCCGAACCTTTCAAATATCAAAGTCTTCATGATCACTTGACATGAACAAAATTACAAGCAGGTTAGAAATAAACGTTTGGCAGGACAGTTGGTCTTCAGGAGGCAGGGTTGAAGACTGTGTTTTACAATACATTAAATGTGAATTAGTCTTAAAATACTTTATTGAAATACTGCAAGTTACTAAAAAACTTTAGGCAAGTTCAATATAAACATGTCCTTCATAATAAATGTTATTTTAGTTTGAAAATAATGACACTTTTAGAAAACAAGTAGGATGCAAGAATATTACATAAGTTATGATTTCTGCAGGCTTTGGTGTAGACATAAACAGAGCTTAATACTATTCCAAGTTAGAGTCCAGGCAGACCGTTTTCATCTTCCAAAGAAAAAGAAGAAGAGGCGTTGTTGAGACATGGTCTGGGTCACTTTTTAACTAAATGCACATTGGCTTAGTTCTTCTGGGGTAAAAACATAGGCATATTTGGCTGTGCGGAAGCCCAAAAGATCCTCAATTTCATTGCGTCTTGAACTTGGAGAGGTCTTGCCGCAGATCACTGAGGTTCTCTACACACAGCTCGTGGCCTGGTCCGTGCTCTGCCATCTTCTGACTTGTGGAGGTTTAGTTAACCCGTGAACAAGACAGCACATAATCTTCTGATAGTTTCAATCATCTCTTTTCTGCTTCAATGTTTCCTCCATTCCTGGAGCAAAGAGTTTTTCAAGTTCAGTTCAATTTTCTTTGTATAGCACATTTTAAACAGCCACTAGGCTGACCAAAGTTGATTTACAGAAGAGAAAATTTATAAAAACACACACCTAAAGCAAACCAGAATAAAAATATGAACACCCCGTTTAAAAAGTTCCGAATACCATAATCAGTACACTAGGAAAACAAATACGTTTTCAGCAGGGACTTAAAAAACATGACAGAGAAGGGGCCATTCGAATTTCTAAAGGCAGGGTATTCCCATAGTCGTGCCCTGCCAGACCGCCGCAAATGCACGCTCGCCCCTCTAACGCTTCAGTCTAACATGTGGAACTACCAACAAAGCCTGGGCGCAAGATCTTAGGCTCCTAGTGGTAGGTGTATAAATGTAGGAGTTTCAGAAGAGGTAGACAGGGCTAGGTTATGTAAAGTTTTATAAACGAGTATAATTTTGAAGTCTATTCTCTGATGTAACTGGCAACGTAGTGTGAGATCTGATAATTTGAGTGCATGTGTTCATTTTGGCAAACACATCAGAAGAAGTCTGGGCTCGCGAGAGTTTTGTGACCTAGCTGAAGGCCCCGCAATCTCCAGATTTAGATATACCGCAATATAAGGTGAATTGCAGTAAGTCTAGCCAAGATGTACCCAAATACTGAACATACCCTTTTCTAGAGTTTTGTGGTAGTGAGAAGTCTCTGCGATTCTTAGACAGTAGATGAATTTGAGAGAAACTGGAAAGCCGATAACGGGAGGAGACATGTTTTTATCAATTTTAAATGCTGGGCAACAAGTACATCCTAGGTTCGCGCACTCTGTGGAGAGTCTGAAAACGGAGTAAACTCCTATCCAAATCTCAGGGCGGTATGAATTCCCTCATTAGAACCAAAACACCAATTAAAATTTTGCTGCGGCGATTGTTTTTCATTTTGATTGGGTATAAATAGTATTTGAGTATCAATCTGCATAGAAATAGACAAAGAGACACCATGTTTCCTTAAAATAGAGCCCAGAGCTAGCATGTAAGAGAGAAATAGTCGAAGGAGCTAACATAAAGCCTTGCGGGAAGGCCAACAGTGTCAGAGGGTGGCATGGGAAGAGGTAAAATTATCCAGCTATCACTAAAACTTGCTGTCAGACAGGTAGACTGGAAACCAATTAATAATGTTATTTTTTATACTACCCCCCAGGACTCGAGTCTTGGATATAGAGTTAGAGGATTCACTGGCAGCGGACTGGTAAGTCATAATATTTCTATAGACGCTTGCCTCGTCTTCCACTAACATGGTGCCAATACCTATTTACCACCCACCCCTTTTCCACCAAAGGTGCACAGTGTGGTACCAGACCCCGGTTCCTCGGCCAATGCTCCGAGCAAACCTACTGCAAAACCTCCTGTCAGTTTTTTTTCCACCAAATGGAACAATGAACTGTAACATGATGTTACATTGCCTACGTGTTAATTATGCTACTACACAAAATAGCCCAAAAGACAAACATAGCGCCAGAAGTGACCATCCTGCTCCTTTTGGGGCAACTTCCTGCAGAGTTTTTAGCTCCCACCTGCCTAGACGTTTTGAGCACTTCCTAAAGATCTTGACTACCTGGTTCAGTTGTATTTCAATTCCAGTACGTTTAAAGTTTAAGTTCCCCTATATGGGTAATGAAGGTTCATATTTGGTTCTGAAGAGTCCCCAAACAACAGGTTGATATGCCATGCAACGTCAAAAAAAAACAGTTTGTCTTATAAATATTCTTTTATTTGTTTACCTGTATTTGCTCAACGCTGAATCCCAAACAATTCGTTTAACGATTATTTTTCCAAACCCACACTTTGCATGATTGCTAATCTGTGGTGCTTGGTCCGATTGGGTCTCATTTCCATTTCATCATAACCTGTAATGCCAGATAAAGCAGCGTTTGTGAGCGCCAGTGCTGCTTTGTGTACAGCTTTAACGGGGAAACCGGTAAATGCAAATGTGTTATTTTGTGTTTGTTTTCATGCACACACAACAGATTTTACATTTCACTCTGGGGGCGCTTGTTCAAATTTCCAATGAAAAATCATAAATGCTGGTTCAAAAGACTAAACCTATGTTTTTTACTGGTATGAATAAGGGATATTTGTGAACCAATCTGGGTACTGGGGGGGGACTAAGAATCAACAATCGTTCCTGTTTGGCTCAGAGGAACAGACTGCACCTGTTTCTTTCTGATGAATCAATGTTGGTCAAAATGTGATGTAATTACATACACTACGGAGCCTCTGAATATCCAAATAAGACAAATAGACAAAAAAAGGGAATCTCCGCCGCATTAAGCATTAAGATAGGAATAAGCGGTTCAAAAAGTTATTAAGCATTTAAAAAAACATAGTTATTTTTAGCCCGGGTGGCTGTTTTCTGTCTTTGAGAGTTAAAGCCTTCAGGGTGCGGATTAGCACCCCCGGTTTATGCTGTTATGGAGTCTGTTCATAGTACTGAGACTGAATCTTGCGTACCGACAGTTCCTCATAAACCAGGGGTGTCCAAATCCTTTTCCTGGAAGGCCATGTCCTGAAGAGTTTTCAGCTCCAACCCCAATAAAACACACCTGAGCCAGCTAATCAAGTTCTAATTAGGTATATTAGAAACTTCCGGCAGATGAGCCGAGGCAAGTTGGAGTGAAACTCTGCAGGAAGGTGGCCCTCCAGGAACAGAACTAAACAACCCGGTAATATAAACTTTGAGCTCTCGTGTTGTTCTTGCGCATAGGCCCTCCAGGGCAGAGATGTCTTTAAGAGCACGGAGTTTTTACTTGATTGTCAATAGGTCAGTGTTATTCATATGCCAGTAAACTGCAAACGATGGATTAGACAGTACAGTAGGCAGATTTTCCCAAATATAAGTTCAAATATTCTTACATACCTTGAGGCTATTCTGTCTCTTGACCTTGCCTGTGGAGGTGTGGGAACAGATCCATTTTGCTCAAGCTGATGACCAAAGAACACACGGTCTTGGGACAGGGTAGGATGTTGAAAGGTGGAGGCAGTGTGCACTGTCATCGAAGTAGCTGAGCCCACAGCTTGGCCCTGGCAAACTTTCCATTCCTTATCTTCATGGTTCTGCAAGCAGATAAAATCATCAAGGTACAATAATGCCTTCATACCTATTGCCACTTGCATGATGCATGTTCCCATATACAATTAACTACATGTATATGTACTCATTCACATCTTCCTGATACAAAGAGTAATAAACCTGAAGGTTGCTATCTTTTAGGAATTCCCGTTTTTTCACAATTGTGAGTGATTAGTCACATGGCACTTGATGGATCAGGTGATTTTGTCCAGAACTGAGTGTCCAAAAGAAATGATGTCAAGTTCCTGGTCACTTATTTCCAGTGTAATATGTGCCAGCTGATTAAAGGTTGTTTAGATGAACAGGAAGGCTAATGGATAGACCTCCTTCAGACACACCGATTACACCGCATTAAAAATCTCTGCTGCCCCCATTAGGTCTGGAGAGCCCATAGTGTTTATGTGATGTTAACACTGAATGAATGCGTGAAACTTAATTTTATTAAATCTACTTGTCAGGAACACAATTATTATATCATCATATATCATGTTGAGAAAGCATCAAATCATCTCAAGGTCACTTACAGCAATCTGTCTGAAGCTCTTATGCAGCATGGCCACCAGGAGATTTGGTGAGAACGATGACCACAACAATGTTGTAGGTACCAATGATAAGAGCACCAACAAACGAACGCAGCTCCTCTGTGTAGCTAATCCTTGTAACAAAAACAGTGCCACATGTGCCAGGGAAAAAAATTGTACCAGAAGAGGGCGTAACATGTCCCCATAAACCTGGAGAAAAGTTAAAGATGAATGATTATGGTAAAAGATTTCATTGAAGCAGACCTCTTTTTTTTTCATGGTCAACATGGTACCTTTAGAACAATGATTATGGCCTTGTCCCAAATTGCACCTTAAACCATTGTGGTCTTCCTCTGAGTATACACTTTTGTGACGTAATGCTGCTTTGTCATGTAAAAGTGAGTGAAAAGGGAGCATAGCGGCTGCAAAGGGGGCGCTCATGAGCACCCTTCTGAAAGCTAAAATGATGAATGGGAAACCATACGGTCTTGTGGACTTCACGGACAGGTGTACACGGTAGCCACTGTAAGTCAGCAAGACCGCAAGTGCACATGAAGTGTGCAGTCAGGACAGGGCTTGTGTCACAGAAAGCTAAAAACACAGTTTAATATCCGTCAAATACTTTTCAAATGGGGTCATATCACGAGCAAGAACTCAAAACTGCCTCCCTAGTCCAAGAGGGAAGGGCATTTATTGAAACTAAGACGCAAAAACTCATGCATGATATGGCCCCTTTAACTATTAAATTCTCTGATTAGTGTAAATGAGAAGAAATACAAAGTACGTGTGAAAGGTGTCATTGCTCTGCTCTCGACAGAAGATGCCCGTGCAGTCCTTGGTTGTATTTTGGAGCTGGATAGGTCCTTGTCTTTTCCATAGAGTTGTGTCAGGCCAATGGTGAAAGAGATGAGCACAAGCAAGAATAAGCCAAGAAACTTCCCAAACTCTTGTAGCATCTGGCCCATGGAGATCTGCAATGACAAACCACCAGCCCTTCCACATCAAAGCCTGAGCAGTCTAGACTGACTCACATATACCCTAGGGATCTATAGAAAGGTTCCTATAACAAGAAATATTCCAAGCTAAATACATCTTTTCTTTTCTTTGATTACCAAAGAAAAAGCATTTTGATGCATTGCTGTTTGGAGAAATGAAGAAGAAATAAAAGCTGTCAGCACGGAAATTAAATTTGAATGGTTTCGTTTCATTAGTTTTCATGAAGTTTGGCTCTTATTGGAGTCCATATAAAAACACACAGTAAATCTAAAATAAAATGAAGATAAAATCTAAAACAAAACAAAATACCAAACATTTTAAGTTTGAAAACAAATTTAGTATACTTTAATCCAAGTAAACATATGATTACTGCATGGTCTTAAGAAGAAAAAAAAAAAAAAATATATATACATAGATATACAACACTAATGTTTTTTTTTATTTTTTTTAGCTTGTTTGTTTTGGTCCTTTGAAGATGATCAGTAAATGGTTTCAAACCATTTTTTTTTTTTAAATATGGCAATATTCTAAAAATAAGTTTATTTTAAGTGGTGGGTGTTATTTTAACTAATTCCATATATAATATAACAAAAATAGTCACTGATAAACATAGCTCGGGTAAATATTGGTTTGGCCCATAGGGGGTAATGGCAGGGGAACATTTCCTGGTAGCTACATTAAGCAACCCTTACCTACAGTACACACATACAGTAGACTAGCGTTTTTAAGGTGGCCTCTATCTGTGCTTTCTAGATTCCACTGGCCTTTCCAGTGTGGGTTGAGGTACGGGACAAGATGAATTCCTTGTGTCAAGGGGGGTCTGAACTGGTGAACCATAATGTTCTGTACTGT
Source organism: Cyprinus carpio (assembly GCF_018340385.1). Lineage (NCBI taxonomy): Eukaryota > Metazoa > Chordata > Actinopteri > Cypriniformes > Cyprinidae > Cyprinus > Cyprinus carpio. Next base: position 191,998 of record NW_024879400.1, on the reverse strand, counting down.
GTGTTTGCTCTGAAACATAGCCAGGATTTGAGGGGATTTTTTTTTTTAACAACTCCCATTAAACAAATTTATTTTCTTGTCACTCTCAAACCCCTGGTAGGCATTTTCCACATCTAACATTTTTCAACTTTTTTTGAACTATGGCATTTCCAGTAACCAACTGAAACTTATGTCTCTGATATGAAGCCCCAAATTCAACCTCTAAGTGATTACACTGGCTGAAATAACTTTGAGTATTCTATTTGAAGCCTTAGAAATCTTAGAAAATCTTATAATAATTACAATTTGTTTCAGTCAACTAATCTGACTGCTTCAAGAATGCTGATATTTTGTAGGACAGCACTAGAATGTTTCATTGTTTATTCCAATTCAATTCATTCCATCTCGCTCTGCTAATGAGTCTTTTTTGTCCAAGCAAGCAAGGGTTTGGCAAGACACCAGCCCATTATATATTCTACAGCAGGCATGTAAATGATTGGGGCTTCTCACCCTGACAAACTCACACTAATTCAGACAGTTACTGTAGCTATACAAGCACCATATTACTCCTTAAATTTAAAGTTTAAGCAGTCAGTTTGACATCTCAACTCTTGCCCTCACAAAGAAAAGAAATATGTGCTCAGAACGTTTATCAGAAGTGAGTCAGTGTTTGTCCACTAATCTTTACTTGGGGAGATTTACTGGACACTCTTAGCCAAACATGAATCACAAGGGGAGTAAATGTCTGCCTTCCCAGTCTGCTGTGTGAAAACGCTGACTGTGTTCTTGTAACCCATTATATGTTTGTATGGTAGAGGGAGTGACGTAGAAAGCATTTAAGAATGTGGGTAGGTTCATGCATTTACAAAAAGGCAAATCATACAAGGCACTTTCCTCTAAATAACTTGAGTTGGGTGTGTGGGTTCATGCGTCAATCCATTACAGCTGAGAGTGTGTGTTTGTTCATATGCATCATTCCAACCACACTTCTTGAGCAAATTACTTTTCCATACAGCAGAGCCAGATACTGCTTGTCAGGTCTAAGAGCACGTGCCGGAGAGCAGAGAGCCACTTCACAACATAAGCTCAGGACTGACATGGTGTTACTCATTGCCGAATACCAGAGTGCCTCCAGAGAAGAGCACTGCTGTAATTATGCAATCTTTCTCTGATAACTACTGCAAGAAAGACGGCTATGCTAAAAACCGAGAGCTGCTGAATCACGTTATACAGGGTGAATCTCATGAAGACCGGAAGACTGAAAAAAGTGTAGCATTAGCTTGCTAAAGTCAGGATTTAATCACTATACTGAACATTCTAAACAAAAACCTATGCATGCTTTCACAGTTAATCTTCATCTCTTCAAGATAAAATAAAAATATACTGTAACACAGTGTGGTTATGTGCTATGTAATTAGAAGACATTATCAAAGCCAATTCCAGACGTGTTCTAGGTTGACCACACCACAGTGGCTGAGGCAAATAATTTCCAGCTCCCTCTTAATAATTTGGATCTTATGGGCATCTATGGAGAAACTAGAAACTTTAATCATAGAACCTTTCCATTGGTTTGTCCTTTATAGTGGAAAAAGGTTATTTAGATCATTCAGTCTGATAACTGAATGGGGTTCTTTGGATGGAACCCAATACTGCCAAAAAAAAAAAGGGTTATTGAGAGAAAAGAAAAAAAGTATTTTTGTATTTGGCGGAGTGGTGGATCTTGCTTGTGGAGATCAAGCCCCAGACTATAAATGGGACATTTCAAAAGCAAATAAATCCTACCAGTGAGAAATGAGGGAAACCCCATGGCAGAGAGATCCAAGAACAGGGGGTGAAAAAGAAAAAACGACTCATGAGAACTGAAAACTGGCATTTGGAGCACTGATGAGATACACAGGAAAAGTGAGCGAGAACTCTCTGGCATTCTTTGTTGTCCGGGTTGGCCAGCAGGGCATTACGTACACAGAAGAAATAAGCTTCAGTGGTTTTTACAACACTCCATTGGTTGTGGCAGTGAATGGATGAGAAGCTGACAGACAGAGGAAGACATGATTACCTGTAAAGGCCCCAAGATGGAGCTGGTGGGTATACGCAGAGCAGACCGGAGATGAAAGCTCAGAACATTGTAGAATGCAAAAAAAAAGCCTTCAGCAAACCAAGAGGGGATGGAATGCATCCCAGTTTTTCCTTTCTTCAAAATGGCCTTTCCTCAACGTTCTTAAACTGACAGAGAGCTATTCTTCATCACAGGTTTACAATTATTATATAAACTTAATGTATATCCTAAAAGAAATGAAAATCCTGTAATTTGACACATCCTTGTGTTGTTTCAGAAATATTAATTTTCTTCTTCAATGGAACACCAAAGGAGAAGTTAAAGAGATTATTACTTAATTTTGTGTTACCTATGAAAACAAGTCAGTCATCGTTTGGAAATTCAAGACTTTTCATTTTGAGAAGGTTGTAAACAAGCTGCTTAATAACTTGGTAAAAAGTGCTCAGAATGGGAATCTATTGCGCACGGGGTTTTATACCTTGCTGTGAGCCACCACTTTTAGCGGCAAAAGTTGGCCAAATAAAAGTGAGTTCTTGACAAAGCTCAACTGGTGGCGTGGACCTCTTCCAGGACAGTCCTCCAATCCTTCATACACTGAGCCTTTAAATCAGACCACCTACATACTTATACCCAGTGAGGAGAGAGAGGAATTGCCCATCCAGTGTACAAAATCATTCAAGCCAGCAAATCAGGAAATCCGTTACTGCTGGTTTTTTTTAATCACCATATCCCAGGGGATAATGTAACTCAAAGAAACCCCCCAGTGCCACAACAGGAAGCTGTAACTTGTTTTTTGTTTTTTGTTTTATAAAAATATTTAATTATATGTAATATATAAACTATAAGGATCACGAAAGAAGTATGCACTACGCTCTAAACAGTATTCTACAGTTAGATGTATACTAACTGCAGATACCATTTGCACTCAAGCGTGTTGTAATATATCAATAAATCAGCAAGCAGTTAAAACATATTCAAATGTACTTTATATGATTAGATGTTGCCTTTTTTTTTGGACATTACTTGTCCCTGTCTCTAAAAGCCCACCTTCTTCCCTAACAATGTGAACCTGCTGATCAGTAAGATTTCCTCCACTATCCAGGAATGGAGGTATAGTTTTGGGCAATAGTATTGATAATATGTCTGTCACAGTCAATACATGTATCAACCATACATAGATAGATGGATAGATATACAATGCTCACTTTATTAATCCCAGTGAGAATTCAAAGAAATTAGGTAAATAATAATTTAAAAACCCAAACACACATTTTTATTCAGAAATGACAAAATGACACCAAGAGGGTTAAAAATTTCTCAGTATCCTTGATTTGTTTTATGCATTTCTTTAGATTTCTCTCTATTTATTCTCTATTATTTACCTAGAGTTAAGAAGATACATCACAGTTCATAACATTTAAAATAATATTTCATTAGATGTCCAATATGTTCTGATCACATCACTTACCTGTTCATCTTAATATTGTGTTGTTTACTGCTTTCAGTAACACACCCAGAATACTAGACACCTCAGAAATGACGTGAATAGAATGTCAATAGAGATTGTGTCATGAAAAATATATTCAGCCCATTGAAGCTGAATACAGCCATGCCCTCCAGTGTACATTCATAGATTAAAATGTCAACAGAAAATCATTTTCTTTAACCTGTCTTCAAAACTAGTTGCTGCTTTTTTAGTGCATTATTTCCACTGATTGTTTCTTTGTCACTACTGTGTAAGAGGTTTTCAAACCAGTCCTGCGAGCACCCTCAGCACTGCACATTTCTGTGTCTCCCTTATCTATCACACCTGATTCAACTCATCAGCTCATGCGTGTGTCAGATATAGGGAGACATACCAAATCTGAAGTGCTAGGGGTGTTCTTGCAGGACCGGTTTGAAAACCACTGGTGTAAGGAAAACAGGTCTATTTAGCTCAAAGGGTATCATTTAAGATTCTACAGGGAATTTGGGCAGAGTCACTGTTTTACTGCTGATCACTGAGTTGTCCAGCGATTCATTGAGCCATACAACATCAACTCTGCATGGATATTATTATCCAAAATATAGTGAAAACACTGTTTATTAGCACAGTCACAAAATCATCAGTTTAAGACATGAACTTGTAAGCACAAAACACAAGATACTTCTCTTTTCAATATAAATAAGGCTTTATTGGATAAATCTAAGACATAAACTAATATAACACATAAACATACGCACTCATATAAAGTAAAGTAAAGTTACCCTAAAATACCCTAAAAATACTAAATAATAATAATAAAACCTTATCAAACTAAAATATAGTCCAATCATTTAACTGAAAAAATAAATATATTAATTAAGAAATAATAATAATTTTTGATGGCCATGCAAAAAAACACCAGAGGGTTAATTACCCATTAGGCACTCGAATATCATCAAATTGTCGATTGCTGATGATTGTTGAATATTTTCTTAATTTTTATTTCAAATAAATGTGTCTCAGAGCTTATATGCAATAGGAAAAGGGTGAAGAATAGGATTGGAAACAGGCTTTATCCACTATGTTTACTCTCATTTCTACTGTCAATATCAGTGAGCAAAACTGCTTTACATTATTTAAATTTGACAGTAAAAAAAGAACCATGTAATTAGTAATTGTATTGTAAAATATCTTGTTTACTGTTGAGTAGAAAGAAGTTCATAAAGGTTTTTAACGACGAGAGAATTACAAGAGAATTTTCATTTTTGAATGGGGCTCAATGGGAATAAAAATACAATGTAATAGCTGTCATTCATAAAATATACAATTCATTGTATTATTCAAAGAAATATTTTGTTGAACTTCCAGCTATAGTAACTGTGTTGTGATATGATCAATGTACTGTAATTTACAACTGGCACCTTCCAATGCATCTGTGTGTTCACTTGCTTCAGAGACAGGCACACCCATGACGCTAGAGGAAGATTAAATGATATGGCAGCTGTGGGATATCAGAAACCCCTTTCACACTGCACGTTGGAGTGTGAAAGGGGCTAAAGTGAATCAGACAATTTAAGACAAGAACCAGACTGAGATTCCTTCTAGACCTTTTGACCTTTTTGTTCCTCACAAAGCACATCCTCATGTTCACAGAACAACAGAAAGACTGTCTTTTACAGATGTACTGTAGGCTTATAGGTCCATATCATATATTTAAACAACACATATGAAAACCACACACTAAACAATCACATTCTAATCACTCATTAATAACTACAAATAGAATAAATATAAATATCTTATATTTTTATACACGAGTTTGTTGAATACTGTAGTTTATAGGATTATATTCATGTTGGGTATGTATGAGTTTGAAAATGCAGGGTTTACACGTTTCTATCAATCAATTCTTGGTAAATTGTATTATGTTCTTCTTATAGAAATAATGCCCCAAACTATACTCTGCAAGAGTGGGAAAATTCAGACCATGTGACTGATGAGATAACATGTTGATTTATGTATTGGGAGGATAAACATAGCAACACCCCGGGCTACGACAATGTCTAATTGGTCAAGACACCATTTGGCATGTGTCCAACAGCCCAGTTTATAAACTCAGGACACCATCAAATTATGCTTTTTGCCGTGTCGGCTTTTAGCCATGCCTTTTTGCCACTGCTTCTTGCCCGTAAATTCTTCGAGCGCCATTCCAGCATTCTCTGGCCTGCATGCCAGCAGCTCCTCTAAAACCATGAGTAGAAACGCCACCTAGTCTCGTCAAACTTTACTCTTTTTCTTTCTTTTACTTTAGTTTCTTTTCTTTTCCATTGAGAGTTTCGTGTTCTGAGTTAAGTTTTGCCGCAACGCCGTGTCTCCGAGTTCACCTCGAGTCTATGGCCGCCTCAAAACTCCAAGCAGCCCACAACTCTGCATCTTCAGCCATCGCTCAACCATTGGTTTCCCAAGACGTCACTTCAACAAACACTGGACTTCCAGCCAATCAACAAACTTGGGAAACCCCTTTCTGCAATGACGTCAACAAAGAAACCCCCCTAAAGAAGCTAGAGGTCTTCACAGTGCACCCGAGACCCGTCGACCCGGGACCCGTACGGGTTTGGGTCTATATTTTAAATGATCAGCCGGTTCCGGGTCAGGTCCGAATCTATTACTTCGGGTCTCGGGTCTGTTTAACATTGTGTGTAATACCCGTGTGATCAGAGTCATCGGACTCGGAGAACACCCGGCCGTGATCAGACACTGCTTGTGTTTTTTTGTAACTTGCAACTTGTAAAATTAGGAAAAGAAAAGAGTGAGCAAAAAAAAAAAAAAAGTGATCTCTCTCTCTGCCGTTAGAAGCAGAGCGCGCAGACTCAGAGTTAATGCATGCATGTGCAGTCTCAAGCGCGTGTCATGTTTCTATGGCAACCAGTGAGGGACACAATGACTTTGACCGCCAAACCGTGCTTTACATTTTCTCCCATTTTTATAATAATATAAATAAACCGTTTAATCTTAAAGTTTTAGTGGTCAGATTCAGACTCGACGCAGAACAGAGAGCACAGAGATGATAGCAAATAAATAACGTCAGCAGCCATGGCACTGAACGAGCAATCGTTATTATAGTTCAAAAGGACAAACAGTCAAAGTTATTATGCGAGTTAACTCGAGTCAGACTGTACATGTGCACAGTTGCATTTGTCATCCGTCACCGTGACATCAAGTGACTTTTGAAGCTGAAATAATGAGTGGATGAAGCTTGGACTTGGAATAACGAGAGGAATAACATGGATAACTTTCTTGTCGGATGTAATGCATCACAGGCAGTGAAGTACAAGGAAGAGAGACCTCTGACTCCTTAAATTAGGTAGAAAGACAAAAGAAGTTGTATTTTAGCAACAGGTTTATTGACTTGTAATAGCAATTTAAGGTGGAATCACATTGTGTCCAGGGTCCAGTCGGGTCTGTGTCTTTCTGGCCGGGTTCGGTCCAGCTTTCCAAATAATAGGCGGGTCCAGGTGGTCCGGGTAGGCATTTCTCCGGATCTACATGGGTCGGGTCCAGGTTTTGAAATAATAGGCGGGTCGGGCGGTTCGGTCACTAGTACATTCTACGGGTCTCTTTCGGGTTACAGTACTGAATCTTTGGACCGTGAAGACCTCTAAAAAAAGCAACACAAGTACCTCCAGATTCTAGCTGAACTGGTGCATTTAATATAAATTTTTAACCTCATTTGTTGAGGAACTCCAATGCAAGGGTTATAAATAATTGATGGTTATTCAGGGTCTATGCAATTGCACATATTACTTTACAAGCTTGGGATTTCACATTTTCATTCACTTAAACTCATTCTTTCCTCACTTTTTCTCATTCTACCTTGTGTGAATCATATGAGTCGCAGTATGTTTATGTGTTGGGTGGTTTATATATCTTAGATTTATCAAATTAAAGCCTTATTTATATTGAAAAGAGAATATCTTGTGTTTTGTGCTTACAAGTTAATGTCTTAAACTGGCGATTTGTGACTGTGCTAATAAACCAGTGTTTTTTCCACCATATTTTGGATAATAATATCCATGCAGAGTTGATGTTGTATGGCTCAATGTGAATGGCTGGGCGACTCAGTGATCAGCAGTAAAACAATTGACTCTGCCCAAATTCTATAGATCTTAAATGATACCCTTTGAGCTAAATTGGCCTGTTTCCCTTGCACCAGTGGTTTCAAGCGGTCCTGCAAGAACCTGCCCCTAGCACTTCACGCATTTTGTGTGTCTCCCTATATCTGACACATACATGAGCTGATGGAGTTGAATCAGGTGTGATAGATAAAGGGAGACACAGAAATGTGTGCATTGCTGGGGGTGCTCGCAAGACTTCAGTTTAACCTCACACCAATAGTGACAAAGAAACAATCAGTGGAAATAATGCACCAAAAAAGCACACAGAATTCACATAACTAGTTTTGAAGACAGGTTAATGATAAACAGATTTCTGCTTGACATTTTAATGTATGAATGTGTACACTGGAGGTGGCATGTCAGTCTGTATTCAGCCAATGGAGAACTGAATATATTTTCATGACATACAATCTCTCTGACATTTCATTCCACGCTATTTCCGAGGTGGTTTAGTATTTCAAGTGTGTTTCTAAAAAGCAGTAAACGCAAACACAATATTAAGATGAACAATTAAGTGATGCGGATCAGAACATATTGACATCTAATGAGAAATATTATTTTTAAATGTTATGAACTGTGATGTATCTTCTTAAACTTGCAGTGGAAAATAATAGTTTTCCTTCTAGTGGTGTTCATGCAGTCTTCATTTTCTTCAAACTTCGATCATGCCATGATATTTCTTAATTCCACAGCATTTGAGGTCATAAATCATAATGTACTTTTTTATTTTTATCTCATGAAGGTTAAGTCTTTATAGAAAGAAATATGACAAAAAACTAAAACAAGTGCCATTAGCAACAAATTACCCAGTGGTATTATGCTAATGCTCTAGAGAAAAATGCTAACCACTAGTTGTGTTTATTACTTCCACATCAAGGAACATTATCTATGTAATTTATCAGTCATACTAATGGTGTTGTAGAATTATGAAGAACAGATGGACGGAATGAATGTTTATACTGCAAAAGAAGTCCAAGGCTGGTGGGTCAATTTTTTTTTTTTTTTTTTTTTAATCTTTGTTTTTTTTTGGAAATAGCAATCCTACAGCACAACATTCTTTGTTTGGTTCATATTTGTCAGATAGAAAGCACATGCAGAGAAAATAATAGATAAAAAGTGTTCATGTACATACACATTTGCCGTCTATCCTCACCTATAATCCAGAGAATGAGAAGGTAGTCTATCAGCTCCAAAGGGGGACCCATGGTGTTCTTCTTACCCTCGTTGTAGACCAGTGAGTAAAGGTTCAGAAGGAGCAGAAAGGTGAAGTAGGATGCACTATGGATGATGAACTTGACAAAAGGTGTGTGGATGACCTGGCCCCCTCTCGAGAGCAGGGGTCCCAGCAGGTAACAGGATGGACAGCAGAGGCCACATCAGTGCCACGCTCAAAACATACAGGATCTTCAAGCATGTGTGCTTGCTTGTGTGATAGCTCGCCATCTCGCCAAACCACACTGTGTTCAGGAACTGCTGACAGTTGGACTGGGCAACGAACTGTACAGATTGGAATATGAGAAAATGCATTAGAAAAAAAGAAATGTGCCTGGTGCTTTCTTATAAAATAAATGTTGATATATCAACAATATCTGGCCATTGGTTAAAGGGATTGTTCGCCCAAAAATGTAATTTCTATGTCAAGTTGTTCCAAACCTGTATGAGTTTCTTTCTTCTGTTGAGCCTTAAAAGGAGATATTTTGAAGAATGTTGGAAACCAAATAGCTGATGGTAGCCACTGACTTCCATAGTATGTTTTTCCATACTATTAAAGTCAGTGGCTACAATCAACTGTTTGGTTACCAACATTCTTCAAAAAATCTCTTTATCCACAACCAACATTCTTCAAACGATGAAGAAGCTCATGCAATTTTGGAACAAAATTGAGGCTAAGTAATTGCATAAAGTTGAGTTTCAATTTATAGGTTAAACTATATTTTTAAGGTTGTTAACCGGGCCACATTTCCCAAAAGCATCAATGGCAGGTTTTACTGTTAGCAATATAGTTCCACGATTTGTTGTTTCCTGAAACCATTACTTAAATAGCATTGCAAAGTTATGTGGATGGAACTGCAGCTCTCAAAGTACTGTATAGTGTCACACATGCATTACATGAACTTAAATAGATCTTGCTTTTGAGCAAAATAAGCAAGCTAATGTGCATGCTACCATCTTCCATTCCATATACTGTATACAAATTTCATTCTATGTCTTTAAGTTTGTCAAGAAAATGAAAAGTTACTGGATGTGCATATATAGGAACCTTGATGTTAGAAGTGAACTTGTGATGGAATAAAACATCTGCAATTAAAAGCAAAACAATGAAGAACAAAAATAGCGAAGCAGTCCACAGTGTTCGTTATTTACAGGCCATAATGACATTCAGTGACATTCAGTTTCAAAGCGATCAATTAGCAAAAAGCTACATCACCTTTGTGATGTGAATTATCATTGGTTCTCTATTGATGAACCAACGTGGTTTGAATAACAAATGTGCTGCAAAGTTACTATGTTTGAGAAACAGGCGTATTATTTGACAAGCTAGTTCATTTTTTTTTCCCAGCGATCGCGGCTGATACTATGGTAGTTAAGCAGGCAAGTTACATCATTTATGCATGGGAAATGCCAGCGCTATCTCACCACCAATTCATCACGTATTTCACGAGGTGACGAATTCGCTGCAACCTCACTTGTATGATTTTGTATGATCTGAGTGATGGGTAGGTTTAGGGGCAGGGGTTAGGTGTAGAGTCATTCAGTACAAATTCATATGTATTGTGCAGCTTCGTAAAATACATACGATTTAGGAAAAAATCATATGAATTTATTGTACAAGTAAAGGTAAATCTGAATTTGTACAAAATTAGCCACCCCTCATAAAATAGCCATGAATTTGCCATGAGATTAGAGCTGGAAATGCGCCCCAGGTTGTTGAAGATAAAAGCATGGTTTTGTTAAAAATTCTCATTAACCTCCCTTTTGGTTGTATTTTACTTAATAGCCAGTTTAAAGGCTGACTGAGGTTCATGCGTTCCTCTAGTGGCCTCTCTTGTCTACGTAGTCCTCACTGGACTTATGGTTTAGTATGACTTCCAGCTCCACGAGAGTTGCGGGCCTGAGCCAGCAGGTCAGCCAATGGCGAGCATCTTGCATTGCTTGGCAGAGTTCTTCTATAATCCCATTCCTGTAATATAATGACCGTAAGATCCAGAGATAGAAACCTTTCTTTCTTCTGGGTCCGTCAGCGGACAGTGAGCACTTTCTTTGCAGTGCTCGCGTCAAAGAGGTGACAGAAAAGAGTTTGGATTGTGATTGTGATTGTTTCATAGGGGGAACATGGGGGAGAGTGTCAACTTCTAGGTCCATAGATCTGCTTGGTAGCAGAATTGTGGCTCTCTGAAACAAAAAAAATTATCTAGACCACCTACTTTTTGGTAAACACAAAGGTTTGTTTGCTATTACATTCCTCACATCAAATGAGAGCGTCTCTCTGAGCCCCAGGCTGACCAATTCATATATGCCAAAGTAAGCTGTATACAGAGCCTCTAGCCTCACCTTTAATGGTGCATGCATTGCTTACCGAAAAGCTCTTTTGCATTCTGCAGGTTTGCCTTAAAAATCTAGTACTAGTAATTAATATTTTGTTTCCTTCTTTCAGAGCAGAGAACTCCACTTGAAATGGAAGTGTCCCACACTGCCAACAGAAGCAAACATGAGGACACATTGTGGGAATTTGTTTGAAATTTGGCTGTTTGTGTGAAGTTTAAAGCACATTTCTTTACTATGCATGATCAAAGCTGGCCTTTGGGCAAACAGCCTACCATTTCTTTGACAACGTATGTCCCCATTAACTTAACTACTATAAATGCAGGTATGTAAAATTGTCAATCCACTCTGCCCTTTCCATTTAGCAGCCGATCCCTGGGAGCCCTCTTTCTGTAATCACTCTTCCATTACGAAACTGGCTTTCCGCTGCAGGCTCCAGCTCTTTCAGATCTTTTCAGAGCTTGGATGCTCTCAAGAATGAGGTCTGCTGTGCCTTGGCATGATCCAAAGGATCATTTAGCAAGGCACCCGATAGATATCTAAGGCGGAACCTCACGGGGCAGACAGCAGATGGAGGATGAAATAGAAACACTCTCAAAAATAATACAAACTCAACTCCACATTGTAAATACATCTTCAGGATTGTTTGTGCTTTTCAAATGTATTTATAAGTGATTCTTTAATAGGGACTTCTACAAATCTCAAGATATTTATCATATACGCAAAAAAAACATTTGTTCCCTGACCTATGGCCTTGATAAGCCTTCAGTTGTATTCTTGTGTTTTTTTTTTCCTTTGAAGTAATGAATCTGGAGTTGTTCCTTAAAAAATTATTTTTTTTTCTACAACACTGCCTCTGTTGTATAAAATGGCTTTTTATGTTTTTAGAGCTATTCATTCACTCCCTATGGTTTTGATTAGATAAAAATGATTGCCTTGAGTGGCGGCAAGACTATCCTTCTTGTTCTTGGCATTACAGAGGGTGCACTTTCGCACCTACAGCATGGGGAATTAGGGGCGAGAGATGTCTTGCTTTATGCGTAGTCAAAATCTCATAATTATTTCCGGTGGGCAGCAAGAATGGCTGGAGCAACATCCATGGTGGTGGGAATACTCTGGGTTTTAGATGCACTGGATCAATTTCTAAAAAGGTATACAGAGGATCTGATTATGCAATGCTAGAAGTTTAAATAATTACATTATTTATTAATATATTTATTGATAGAAAAACACTAATATTTAGTTAAACACATATTTGGAAATAAATAAATAAATAAATAAATAAATAAAAAGGGAAAATAATTGCAAAAAACACAAAAATGATAAAACAACGCAATGAAGGCTGGAGGAAGCTGGGCCGATGGTTTATTGGATGTCAAACTGCCTCTACCACTTCTGAATCAATACCCACTAATACTGCATGTGGCCGCATGTGCACGTGCGAAGTGCACACCACACACACACACACACACACATCACTCTCAAAGGATTCAGATTGGTTTTTATTAACAGGTCTGCATGATCTGAGGACTGGGGTGTTCTCACCTGAAGCCATGAACCACGGCAAAACTGCTATATTGCTAGATTCATTTTCGATTGAAAATGGTGACAGCATCTCTCCAAGTACATCTACACAGTTAATGTTTAATTCACCATGTCGTTTCTCCTCCAGAAGTTTCTTCACCATGTATTGATCTCCTTAAAATGCAGTTAGGTGACAATAAACTAGTTCAATGGTTTATACAATGACATCAGCAAATATGTTATCAGAAAGAGGACAGCAGTTTGTGATGGAAAATAATGTAACCACAAGAAGAGATATCCCTCCCACAGGCCATTTTAGAATTTCTTTTATATGGTAAAAAGGCTGCTTAACTGACTCTTGTCTGCACAATGTAATCAGAGGAAGTTCATTAGTTTTTCAAGCTGTTTCTGGAATGCTTGGAAATAAACTATCACTTCCGTTAAACAAACACTAAACATTGAAGATGTCAGTTCATTAGTCAAGCTCTCAAAATCTACTTATCACTATAACTATAACTATAACTTATCACTACAATATCGCACTATTACCTAGAAAGTTTATCATAAAATGAATAAAAGAAAAATTACTATAGTCAGTTATTTTACTTTTTAATTTAGAAAGCTATAATGCAATTACCCTTAAACCATTATTAGAAACAAAACTGTTAAAATTCTAATGTTTCACTTTCAGCATCATCACTTTTCATTTTTCATTGCTTTCTGTTCCTAAAAAAATCAAGCAATTTGAGAAACAATTCTATTTTTAGCTTTATATATATATATATATATGCCATCGCCCAAATGTTATGTTGTTTTAGAATTAAAATCTTTTTGCTATAAAAAAATGCTCTTAATTTATTGTCTATATAGCAGGGGATGCAGAAGCTCTGGTTCTGGAGATCCGCAACCCACTGCAGAGTTTTGCTTCCAGCCCTAATCAAACACACATGAACAAGCTAATCAAGGTCTGAAGGGGTACTAAAAAGCTACAGGCGGGTGAGTTTTGAGTGGGGTTGGAGCTGAACTCTAGCAGGGGCTGCAACTCTCAGGACCAAAGTTTTACAACCCATGCTTTATAGTATGATTTCTGACAATATAATGATCCATCCAAAGAAAGCGAGAGCTCCACATACATATACGTAAAATATCAAATGTAACTACCTATATATACTACAGTAGGCTATACCATTTTATCAGTAAAAAATATTTAGTATTAGGCATAATTGTTGTTTTTTACAACAATAATATAAATTAATGTTATTTAAACCCAAAAATAAAAGACATGGTAAAATCAAGCAGATAAAATCTATAACCATATTGTTGTGTTATTATTAATGTATTATACAATATATTTAAGGATCACGTCTTTTAGAGTGGTAAATAAACTTACCCTTCTCGCAGGCCAGCAGAAAGAGCTTCTCGTCCAGGTGGTCCTCCTCCTTCACCTCTCTGACGTCTTTTAACGCCAGAATATTTATCCGGAGGAAAGAGAGTCCGTGCCCACGATATAGAGCAGCCATTATAACGGAGAGAGAGTACGGCAAAGCATTGATGTGCATCCCACCGAGCAGAGCCTTACACCTTTATACACATGGGGAAACCACCCAGAAGTTACAACAAGAGCCCCTGGTCAATATTTATGTGAACGATGCTTCGTGCTCTGACAAGACCTTCGCTGTTAATGAGAAATTGACTCCTGCCAGAGCTCTTTATATAACATCCGCGTCTCCTTTTATGTGTATGGTACAGTAGAAAAAACATCCATCAGCATGTATAAGGATCATCTAAAGGTTTTCATAATCAAATCTTCCCTAAACGATAGTAAACTTACAAGAAGAGGCTGGAGCATCGCGATGTTCTCTTGCGCTGGTGCTGATGATGCTTGCAAATGGGCATGCGCGCTCTGTCACTGGCTTTGGGTATCAATATGGATTACGTAGTGAGTGATAGAATGTCCGCAAGAACTGCTTTGACATTAGCAAAGCTAAAGTGCACTATTTAGTATTGCATATTTAACAAAACAAAATTATTTTGAGCGTGTTTTCCTATTACTACACTTGTTGTTTAGTGTGCCGGTTATGTTTTATTTTAAAAACGTTAAATCGAACCATCAAGCATCTTACCAATGAGGAGAATAAAAACTAGGAAAAGCGATTAGCAAGGGAAAACAAAACACGCATTGATAAGCTTGAGTTTCCATAAGCATTCCATCGTATCTCTGATCCATGATGACAAACAGCCCTTGAAACCATTAGACATAAGACTAAAAAATAATGGAACAATAATATAATATAATATAATATAGCTATGACACTAATATAATATAATATAATATATAAATGACTAATCAATAATTGGATAAATGAGGAAATGGGTATATGAATGCCTAAAATTATTATTAAAAATGATTATATGATTAAATAGAATAGTACAATTATTAAATGATAAATGATTATAAAATAATAAATGAATATAAAAACTGTCACAGTTATGGACGTTTTGTTGTGTTTTCATTCCCCCATGTGCTCTGTATGTGACCTGGACTTCTGTCTCCTGTTGATTGTGTCATTATGTTCAGGGGGTGTCTAATTGTTATCCACATTTACGTTCCCCCAAAGCTGCATTCTGTTCAGTGTGGATGTGGCAAGGGGGGTGTGGTTCAGCGAGGTCTGCAGCAGGAGAGAGAGGCAGGAGACCAGTGGTGAGTAAGTAGGTCAAGTGCAAATGATAAACCCCTGTGTCTCGTTTCAGTAATTGGTGTTAAGAGACCAGTTAAAAGCCACCTGTGGAATCAGGACGGTGGAGGAGAGACTGACTGGAACTTGCTGTATCTGTTAGGAGAACACAAGAAGAACTGCTGTGTGTTTTGCTGCCTGTGTGTCTTCGTTTGTCATTTAGAAGAGAGAAACACTCAACCTGTCCTGATCTGATGTTTCCAGCACATGTAGATTGTTATGTTATTAATGTATTATATATTACTTAGATGTATATTTTGCTCAGTAAATCTAATACTTTATTTTATTTTATTTCTAACTTATACACTGTTTTGCAATTACATGCTTAATACTTTCTATATATATTTTATTATTACTATTATTCTTTTTCTTTCTGGTAATACCTTATGTGCACTATTTGTAAGCAGCCCAGCTGCAACTGCTTTGGCAATACAAATGTACAGTTTTTGTCATGCCAATAAAGCATACCTAAATTGAAACTGAAAATTGAGAAGTGTGCGCGCGCGCTGGGAGAGACCTCGCTCTTGCAGCAGTCAACTTCAGATGCATAATATTTTAATTTGCTACAAGCAGGATACACCAAGAAGCACGTTCCAACGGACACGCAGATGGTTGTCGTGATAATAATCACTAAACCACAACCGTTCGCTTGTCGGCGCTTAATGCGCATCTAGCATTTTAGTCGCCTTTGCCTAATGGGTAAGTCCACCCCTGCCAGCTGACATCATATGAGTGATTCTCTCATTAACACAGGTTACAGTGTTGATGGGGACAAAATAGAGATCCTCCTGTCATGCTGATTGAGTTAGAATAACAGATTGCGGAAGCTTAAAGGAGGATTGGTGGGCGATGTTGTTCTTCCTCTGTAAGGGGCGTATTACGCCATAAGGAAGCTTTCCGTCTCGCCCAGAAAATGGGTCAAAGTGAGGCCGTGCACATAGACTGGAACTGTCTTTTTTATTTGACGACTCAAAGTTATGGGTTTTTCTTTGCCGGGTGTACAAGGCTTTTCTCTGTGACGTGCGCCTTCCCGCGGAAATGCCGTTTCACTGACAAAACCGATCGCATGTCCACCGGCGCCGGAAATTCCTGCGCGTATCGCCGGCATGGCTTTCCATCCGTCCATGCTTAAACCAAAATCAGATTGCGCATCACCTAACTTGCATAACAGTTTACGCATATATCCATAAATAATCAAAATAAATCTCTCCACATATAACTATGATTACCTGCAAGGGGAAACCGATACGGTTATCATTTAACGTTTACTTTTAAAAAAGTGATTCACAGAGGCAGTAATCAGATGATAGTAGACCGCACCCGGAAATCATTTGCATCAGATCATCAGAGCACAACAGGGAGGTTCAATTGCTGTGAAGAAGGCTTCCAGGGCACATAAGAAGAAGTCAAGTGCCGAAGGACCATCTCAAAGAGCAGATCCCCCTGATGCAGGGATGAGGTTACCACCAATTGGAGAGCTTGCTCAGGAGCGGCAGCAGGTATGACAGGCCGCATCTGCCATGCCACCGTGAGAAGACTTGGAGGGGATACCCAGGTATCCAAGAGAGAAGGACAGCGAAAAACCCACTTCTCTCCAGGAAAAACATCAGGGACAGAACTGGATATTCTCTCCAAAAGGTAAAGGATAGATCTGTTGGGGGTAAAGTCTTTTTCTCATCGAATCTCTTTCAATATTTGAGGGCAACCAGATAAAAAGCTGTCTAGAGAAGAAAAAGGGGTCTTCTACCATCAGTCCTGTGTCATGTGCACCAGCAAAGCATCCCGAAAGTATTTATGTGTGGGGTTGCTTCTAAGCCAAGGCCCTCCAATGTGGGTACATGACACAGGACTGATAGGACTGATTCACCTTTCTTCCGCCATACTGGCTTTTTTTCTGGTTGCCCCAAACAACTCCAGTGATTCACCAGAGAGAAGTCCCCACCCCAGTCCTCATTAATGACTTTGCTCTAAGAACACAGTACATGAAATAAAGAATGGTACACAAAAAACATCCTCTGAGGATAAGCTTGTTTCTCGACCATCCAGGAGCATGAGTTTTCTGGTGCGATGAACAATGCCTCTTTCCAGCCATGATGGAGAATCTAACCATAAGGCAAAGTATGATAATTATGTGGCTTGGGGAACAAAGTATTGAAATTTTGTGTCCATGGCCGAGAAACTCCCCAGACTGTTGCTTGCTTGAAATCCGATTTGCTGAGAACTTGTGGCCAGTCCTCAAAGGAGGCGGATGGACAAAACAAAAACCCACAAATTCTGATGGCTTTCAAACGCGTGCAGAAGATATGCTAGACTGATTGGTTGCCATCGTTCTCGATCAGGATGGCTGGCCCAGAAGTTGACTGACCTTGGTATGCCAGGGGGAATTGCAGAGGATCTTGAAAGAAAAAGAAGTGTCAACTCACTGAGTCTTTGTTGATTAAGCACCGGTATGATGTTGTCAATAAAACCTTGTGCCAATTATGAAATTCTTACAGAAATTATTTATACTTCTCACTCATACCACAGTAACATCTGACAAAAGAAGATCTAAAAACGCTGAACGACTTAGACTCTTTTTGGTGGAAAATAATATTTACAGCAATCCATTTCTCAAAACTTCTTTTTGGTCGGAGCTGCATGTATGGTAGAAGCACCAGGTGTTTACACACTTTCCGAGAGGAGGAGAAATGACTTCGAGTGAAGCATATAGACTTGGTTGTCTTGGTTTTTGTTGATGGCGGACAGAAAAAAAGAAAGAACAAAAAAAAGCACTAAAGTCAAAGTCAAGTCCACAAGTCTGCTTTATTTGATGATTCAGCACCACGCATGTACGCAGTACTTTGGAGGCGTTCCGTTACCGCTCAGACTAATGTACAGTACATACATACAGATAACGTTACGTTACACTCAGACTAATGGTGCATACAGATAACACTAACAGTAGAGCCTAAAAATCCAGATAGATACAGATTAAATATAAAATACAACTATACAAATAAGGGCATGTAAAATAATAATAATAATAAAAAAATAAT
>NW_024879400.1:171565-173273 GCF_018340385.1 Cyprinus carpio | reverse complement strand
AGTCTGCTGGTCCTGGCCTGGAGACTCCGCAGTCTCCTACCTGATGGCAGCAGACTGAAGAAGGTGTGTGATGGGTGAGTGGGACCACCTGCAATGCAGAGGGCTTCAAGAGTGAGACAGGTTCTGTAAAAGTAATGCATAGGAGGGAGGGAGAGAACACCAATAAATCTTCTCAGCTGCTTTCTCACTATGTGGTTGGGTCTTCCAGGAAGCGGGATCGTTGCAGCCATACCACCAGTGATACCACGTTTCGGTGGGAATGTGTCTCAGATGGTGCGCATCTGTAGAGGAATGATGTGCATGATGGGGGCCAGGGCTCTAGCTCTTCTCGGTTTGCAGGGGAGTAAGGAGCCACTGCTGTGCTTTCATGGCCAGTGCTGCTGTGTTTTCAGTCCAGGAGGTCCTCTGTGAAGTCCCATCCATAAACGGTAAGTTTGGGACTGATACGTGATGGGTGCAGTTGTTGTGGGTCAGCAGAGGCTGAAGAAGGCTCAAGCACACATCCTTAGGGGACTAGTCTGTTCCAGTTGTGATGAGTGCGTGGATGTGTTGTAAAACCCCATGCAGGGATGTTCGTCAGGGAAGTCCAGCTTACAGCCAGTTGCTGGCTGAAGTGTTGAGTCCCAGCTGGACCAGTCTGTAAATGAAGCTGTTGAGGTATGGTGAGTTGAATGTTGAATGCTAGACGCTGAAGTCTATGATCGCGCATTTCTGACCCGTATGAGTTCTTTTTCTATATGTATGTACATGGAGTGCTGAGAGGAAGCACGCAGGTTGTGATGGTAATCATCGGTCCGGTCGGTTGGACCCGATATGCAAACTAGAAGAGGGGTCAGGGAGGGAGGGGAGGAGCAGACTTGGTATGGTGCATGACTAGCCGTTCAAAGAAAGCTTCATGAGAATAGGAGTTAAAGTGCTGGCTGGATGGTAGTCATTGAAGCAGGATAGGAGATGGCCTTCTTCCGGGGACTGGAATGATGGTGGTAGCTTTGGGAAGCATGTACAGGGGACAACAGCCTGGCTAGAAAGCCCCTACGGACTTCAGCGAGATGTTGAAAATGTCATGTGAAGACATCAGTGAGACTCCACTGCACAGTCTCTCGAAGTACACTGACCAGGGTTTGTCAGGACCCGACGGACTTTCGTGCGTTTACGATCTGGTGAAGGATCTCCTCCCGCTGTGCGGATAAGCATCTTCACCCCTGGTCACTGGGAGGGAGGTGGAGTCTTCTGTGGAGTGTTGCTGTTTTTGTATCTCAAAGTGGCCGAAGAAGGCGTTCAGCTTGTTCCAGCCGGGGAGGAACTGGTGCTGTCACAGAGTCCGGTGGTGGGGCTTTGTGAGTCCTGTAATGGTCTGCATCCTGCCCACAGGCTCTGAGTGTTTCTGCTGTCACTGAAGCAGTGGGCTATATACTCCTGGAGTACTGTCTCTTAGCCTGTCTGATGCCGGCCAATAGGTTGGCCCAGCTGTCTTAGGACCACCTCATCTCCAGCTCTGAAGGCAGGCGTTCCACATCTTAAGGGTCTGTAGACCTCCCCTGTCATCCACAGTTTCTGGTTGGCCCGGACAGTGATGGTCTTTGTGACTGTTACATCATCAATACACTTGGTGATGTAGGCAGTGGCAGTCTCTGAGTACTCTTGGAGGTGTAAGGGAAACAGGTCAATTTAGCTCAAAGGGAATCATTTAAGATTTTAAAGGGAATTT